>NC_089769.1:23092083-23274583 GCF_040412425.1 Macrobrachium rosenbergii
ACGACAGGTATATATATGTACGAGAGGTGATAGACTTTTATCCTTCTCGTGGTTAGGTGGGCAACGTGACCTCCTTGTGGTTAAGGTAACTCGGGTTCGCTTCGCCGCGGCCGGCCGTCACAGGCTCTTCATTCTTCCTTTGGATATCGGCTTCGTAGTTACAAGCATATCCAAAAGCGCGAGGAATTAGCGAAGTTAAGAGGGCATTGTGGCTATTAGAATTACATATGTGTCTGGTAAAAAGTGACCAGTAGATTCTGCATATATATTTCAGCCTAAAAAGCAATAAAAACGATTGCCCACTTGGCTACGATGGTGAGGATGGGTCTATTCCAGCTCTAATGAATATATCTGAAAACGACAGGTATATATATGTACGAGAGGTGATAGACTTTTATCCTTCTCGTGGTTAGGTGGGCAACGTGACCTCCTTGTGGTTAAGGTAACTCGGGTTCGCTTCCCGCGGCCGGCCGTCACAGGCTCTTCATTCTTCCCTTTGGATATCGGCTTCGTAGTTACAAGCATATCCAAAAAAGCGCGAGGAATTAGCGAAGTTAAGAGGGCATTGTGGCTATTAGAATTACATATGTGTCTGGTAAAAAGTGACCAGTAGATTCTGCATATATATTTCAGCCTAAAAAGCAATAAAAACGATTGCCCACTTGGCTACGATGGTGAGGATGGGTCTATTCCAGCTCTAATGAATATATCTGAAAACGACAGGTATATATATGTACGAGAGGTGATAGACTTTATCCTTCTCGTGGTTAGTGGGCAACGTGACCTCCTTTGTGGTTAAGGTAACTCGGGTTCGCTTCCCGCGGCCGGCCGTCACAGGCTCTTCATTCTTCCCTTTTGATATCGGCTTCGTAGTTACAAGCATATCCAAAAAGCGCGAGGAATTAGCGAAGTTAAGAGGGCATTGTGGCTATTAGAATTACATATGTGTCTGGTAAAAAGTGACCAGTAGATTCTGCATATATATTTCAGCCTAAAAGCAATAAAAACGATTGCCCACTTGGCTACGATGGTGAGGATGGGTCTATTCCAGCTCTAATGAATATATCTGAAAACGACAGGTATATATATGTACGAGAGGTGATAGACTTTATCCTTCTCGTGGTTAGGTGGGCAACGTGACCTCCTTGTGGTTAAGGTAACTCTGGTTCGCTTCCCGCGGCCGGCCGTCACAGGCTCTTCATTCTTCCTTTGGATATCGGCTTCGTAGTTACAAGCATATCCAAAAAAAGCGCGAGGAATTAGCGAAGTTAAGAGGGCATTGTGGCTATTAGAATTACATATGTGTCTGGTAAAAGTGACCAGTAGATTCTGCATATATATATATATATATATATATATATATATATAAAAGTGAATGTTTCTATATTTGTTTGTCCACTATAGAAATCTGAACCACTTGACAGACCCAAATAAAATTTTGTGCACGGCATCTCTGTCACTCCAGAAAAGTTTATAACTCAAAATTAAACCCGTACCCCGTGACAGACATACAAACAGACAAAATAAATGAAATTTTCGTTTTTATGTCAACTTTTCCTTTAGCTTTCTGAGTTAATTGTCATTTTTTTCCTGACTCTCCACCTTTTATTCCGGGTGCTGTCAGACATGATTTCATTAAACTCCTCCCATTGCAAACCCCATAATCAATTTGGTACATCCAAAAAATTAATAGATGTGTTTGACTGTATTAGAATTACTTTCATTCAGTCATAAAGCAATGTAAATAAAAATATAACTTCTACCATCACACCAGGCAGACCTTACAGTCCTCACCACCAGTAGTAACAGACCAAATTCTTCTGTGATAGACATACTTGCGCCGAAATTACCATATTTTTCCAGTGTTCATTTTAAGCGAAACTTATCATTACCATCATCATATTTAAGTACTTAATCCACAAAAAAAAACTTTGTAGTTACGGACACAATTTTGAAGATCAAAAACTAATTCATCGCCGAGACGAAGCAAATCCATTACCACCCATGCATGCGTGTTAGCAGACTAAATGCTTTTGTGACAAAACCACCACCGCATTAAAAAATTACTCGCGACGAAATTACCGCATTTTTTGTCTTCATCTTAAGCCAAATGTATCTTAATTATACCTTTCCAGTAAAATAAAAATTCTTAAGTACCTTGAGGTGTTACCATTATCATATCTAAGTACTTAATCCACTAAAAACTTACCATATATCGACAATTTCTATGTTAGATCATTCAGGCCTCGGCCTACACTTTCCCCTCAGAAACACCAAAGGAAACTGAAACACGTTCGTTAACACTCACAGGAAAACAAAAACAGTTGTAACTCTTTTTCCAGCGTCTAAAATTACCATCGTGATAATACTTTAATATTTATTATACAGCCAACGGACACTGTAACTTAATAACTTATGGATATTCTGAAACTGTTTGTCAAGCTGAAAACCTACCATCTAGGTTTCATGCAATAACAATCAAATGCCAGGCCTGAAAACGAAGTGATAATTAGGCGACTGAACGGTCCGAGGTTAACTGAAATTGTGCGCATGCCCAAGCCACTCTTCGTCCCAGACTCCGTAGAGTCGTAGACCTACTGACATGTTTTTCATCAGCTGTGGTTTTTTTTTTTTTTTTATTGCTGTGAAATTATTCTGTTAAAATTCTGATCTGACTGAAAGGTAGAGAGAGATGGGGGATAGGGAGGAAAGGCTAATGTTAGTACAGGTTTTCGATGGCGGTAAGACAGTGCCTGTGTGATTACTATCATTATTTTTTTTTCTATTTTTGTGGGGTTTTATCTATTTTTGGTTGGTTGATGCTATGAAATTACGGGTATTTACTCCACGCCAGAGGTTGACACGTCTCCATTTTTCTTCTTTTTTTCTTTTTTGTGGGTTTTTATCAATTTTTGGTTGGTCGGTGCCATGAACTTACGGTTATTTACTCCATACGCGTCTATATTTTTTCTTTTTTTCATGTTATATATTTTTCGGTGATCGGTGCCATGAACTTACGGAAATTTATTCCACGCCAGAGGTTGACACGTCTCCTTTTTTTTTTGTTATCTATTTTTTGGTTGGTCGGTGCGATGAACTTACGGATATTTACTCCATGCCACAGGTAGACACACCCCCATTTTTCTTCCTTTTTTTATAGGTTTTTATCTATTTTTAGATGGTCGGGGCCATGAACTCAACGGCATTTACTCCACGCCAGAGTTGAAGTCTCCATTTTTCTTCTTTTTTTTTTTTTTCTGTGGGTTTTTATCTATTTTTGATTGGTAGGTGCCATGAACTTATGGGTATTTACTCCGCGCCAAAGGTGACACGTCTCCATTTTTCTTCTTTTTTTTATTTTTGTGGGTTTTTATCTATTTTTAGTTGGTCGATGCCATGTTTTATCCATTTTTATAGTTTTTGGGGGGGGGGGTTATCTGTTTTTGTTGGTCGATGCCATGAACTTACAAGCAGTTACTCCACGCCATTTTTCTCCTTTTGTCATTTTTGTTGGTGTTTATCTATTTTTGGTTGTCACTGCCATCATATTACGAGTATTTACTCCAAACCAGAGGTTGACATGTCTCCATTTTACTTCGTAACATCTTCAAATTCACTGTTCATATCCTCAGTATCTACGAGCTCTTCCGTTTTTAGACTGTCTTCCAGTCTCGTTATGTCTTTAAATTTAATGTCCATATCCTCAATATTTCTACAGGCTCTTCCGCCTTTAGACTGTCCTCCAGTCTATCCACTTCTTCACTGTCACTTTCCATATCCTCAATAGGTCTGTTCTTCCAGTCTTCCAGTCTAGCCTATTCTTCAGTTTCATTTTCCATATACTCAATATTTTCGAGGTCTTCGTTTTCAGACTGTCTCCCAGTCTAGCCTCTTCTTCAGTTTCATTTTCCATATCCTCGTCAATATCTTCGAGACCTTCCGTTTTCAGACTGTCTTCCAGTCCTTCCTTCAAATTCACTGTCCATTTCCATATTCTGTTCCAGATCGTTAATTATGTTTTCATTACGATTGTAATTCCATTACACAGCAAACGCCAAGCCTGCCAACAAGGCCATACACGGGACGGCAACTGCAAAGCCCGACGCAACAAAAGCTATTCCTAATTTTCCAATGCAATTTCCGGATTAAAGTAATCCACCATATTATCAAAATCATCCTGTAAACCGACGTTTCTTCCTTGAGAACAAAACATTTTAACCATGTCCTCAATGACGCAAGCGTACAGGTCGCAGCGCACAAAAGCCAACTCTGCTAGCAATAAGCACTATAGAGCAAACATCATCAAATGCTAATAGTTCTGGAGCCAAGGGGTGTTTGCATCCAGGAAAGGGCCAGAAAATTACCTGCTTGATTTTAGTTAGAAGGTCCACGGGGACACCTTTTTAGCGAGGGTAGACATCCAGAAACCCGGCAGTTATCGTGTTATTCAGGATTTTCGTTGAATTTGATGAAATCAAAATAACTCCTTTTTTTACATGTATTGGTTACATAAACTGCAATAAATCAGCAATGAAACGGTCTACAGAGATCGTTCACCTGTCAAACAAAGTTTAAAGAATGATCTATTTAATGGATACAAGCATAATAGGATTGGTCGATACCCAAGGTCACAAGAGGTCAAAGTATGACCTTTTCTGATGAGAAACTAAAATCTGTGACTTTTCTTATTTAAGTATTTGTGAAAAATAGGCAAATAGATTGAACATTTAATGCTCTTACATTCAGGTTAGGTACACCATAGGCAAGTTTTTTAAATTAGTTGGAAAACTTGTTTACTTATTTTAATTTTAACCATCAAGTTTTTTAAATCAGTAAAACTTGGATTTAAACCGGTACCAATCAAGGAATAATAAGGAATGAGAGATATATGCCGTAATTTGTATTCTTAGGGGTGGCAAAAAGGATGCAAAATATTAATCAATCCAGTTTATTTTATGTTCTCTGTTCATATATTGTTCATTAAAAATTTTTGGAAACCTATTTTTTTTCAGTGATTCTGGCGCACCAAAGAAAAAATGAAAGGCACCATAGTCACCATCCTCAAGTTGTTCTTGCAGTCCAAAGAAATGCATAATCTGCCCAAAATCTGATGATAAATGTGAAACTACCAGCACAGAGAATGGCAGGACACGTACAATTGGAGCAGCGGAAGTGAGATGGGACGTAGTTTTTGAAAGACTGAGGCAAATGGACGAAGGCAAATTCTTATACTATGTTACTAACGAATGTTATAAACAGCATACCCTCAAGAAAACACTGGATAAACTCAAGCAGTTAAGCAAAGTCTCCACAGATACTGTTGCACACTCCCCAGAGGATAGCTCAACCTCTGTTCAACAAAGGAGTACACGTTCTATGGTGGATTCTCGGGACCCCGCATCTCTGCATCTGTTAACAAGTTTTTTTTACAAAATGCGTCATTTTTGGGAACTTAGAACACAACAACGTACATGATAAATGGAGGTTTTCTGAAACAGGACAAGCTCAATCATTCTTTAAGACAGCCATGATACTTCGGGATGATGTGGTTACCCGAACTTCCGACCTGCAAGATGCGAATGCCATATTTGGAGCAGATCTTTACTGTTACAGCCAGTGTATTCGTAACTACATCAGGAAAGGAGAGAAAGCAGCAACTGAATCATCGTCAACGCCAACTGGCCAGCAGAAGTATGTATCTTTAAAATTTTATGAAAGATTTAGAACCAGGCTTGAACTCGGGGAGATGCTATAACCTGACTTAAATTTCCAAGTGCTGTAATGAAGCGCGGAGTACTGATCAAACTCATTTTGAGTACACAAACAGGGCAGGGATTTAAAAATATACCTAATCCACATGTTTGGTGGGGATGTCATTTTTCTCGCAACCGGTTCAAAAAGACTTATCATTGTTTTCAAGCATAGTGCAATTGAGAAAAAGCCAGAGAGAAGTGAAAGGTCGTTAGATAGAGAAACAATAAGAAAGTGTGGTACCATGTTGACAAATTGTTTCCCTAATGCTCATAATTATCATTATTGCTTAAACACACACACACACACACACACACACACACACACACACAGTGCACGAGAGAGTTTTTTGTCAGTCAAAGTGTTGGGAGAAAAGATTCTAATTTTAATAACGGGATTTACCAAATATTTTTGTAAAAATGTGATTAAGCAAAATGGAATAGTTTGATTTTCTTAAATGTACTGGAAGGACAATAAAAGATTTATGTCATTCGCAGAATACTGAACTTGACTATAACACCAAGAATATAATTAAGAAACAACTTTATAGTTGAAAATAGAATTCATGATACAACTTATTATTACATAACCAATGGTAAATGATATATTAATTTTCTGAGAACCCTTAGTTTCTTTAAATTATTTTGTTATCTTAGATAATTTGCATTTTTTTAATGCGCATGTTTTTTATATTTTGGTTCAGGATCTGCACTCTAGAGAAAGTTCTGTATCACACAAAAACTGTTAGAACATCCAGTACAGTGCTAGAACTACAAATTTCGTGATTTTACCAACTCCCGGCCGGTAGACACGTCATTTTCTCAAATGTTGAATATTTACAATTGATATTCAGGAGAAAAGAAAAAAAGTTATAACTGGTGACTTACGTTCAAATGAAAACCATTTATCATTACCTGGAGGGTTAGGCCCAATCTCTTAATTGGTGGTATCCGGTCAATCGCAATTATATTATTTACTGGGCAAAGAACAAAGGAAATATTGTCCATGTAATGTAAAAAGGTTAACTAGGTCAACCATTTTCTAACCAAAGAGAACTTTGGCATTTTAATTTCCTGGCCTAAAAGTTCATAATTGGTGGCATAAGGTCAGTTGCATTATATTATTTACTGGGCAAAGAAACGGACGAAATATTGCCCAGGTACTATGAAAAGATTAACTAGGTCAAAAATTTATTCGCCAAGGGAAATTCTGGTATTTTAATTTTCTGGTATTTCTGTTCCCCGACCCAAAGTTCTAGTCTTGGAATTATCTTTTAAGTTTGAAAACAAAAATTTCCTAAGCCAGGTTGATGATGTTTATTAGTTTTAAAGGCAACCAGTTGCAATGTTCAGACATTTACTTGTATAGAAAATAGATAAATAAGTACTTTGGTAATTATCAACAATTTATTAACATTACATCTCCTCTCTCCTGGTACACCACCCAAAATCTAAAGGAAAATCGTGACAAATCATTTGCAAAATTTGATTATCAATGGTCTTAGTAAACATAGTAATATTAAGTGGCAAATATATGTCATATAGTCAACTGTATAAACTGACTTATTATGAACAGTTAACATTACTTGAATAGAATACCGTTACACTTACTCTTTCCTTGTATAGCACAGAAAATCCAAATAGGGAAATCGTGGCATCTAATCATTTATAACATTTAGTTATAAATGGTAAACATAGTAACTATTAAGAAGCAAATATTTGTCATCTTGTAATATTAAGAATATTAACTGATTCATTAAGGACCATCGACTTCACTTCAAAAGAAAACCAATTTTTAAACTTGTCCTCTGATGCAGGAGATGCATTGTTGGTATTGCATCTTCTTTAATTGCACAAGATGTCTTGAGACTGAGATTCCAAGTAATTCATATTTAAGGTTCCTTGCATAATCAGGTGATTCAAAATGCAACTACAAATCCTTGAGGAACCCTCGTTAAATTTGTCTTTTCTCTTGCACAGATAAATCCATTTCTGTCGTAGTTCTTTATTTTTAGGAAATTTATAAAAAGTAAAATCAGTATTTCGATCTGTAAATGGAGTTACATCTATACAGTGCAAAAATATTCGGCAAAATACACGTGAATACACAATATAAAATCACGATCGCATTTATACCTCATTTCTGCTATACTTCCTTGACCTGACTGACAGGTAAATAGCCCATCCGCTCGCCGCGTGACGTCATGCGCGAAATTGGTCTAATTTTGGGTCAATTGTGAACAGACCTTTTCTTCTGGACCATACCACAGCTACTGCGGGGAAGAGGAAGAAGTGAACCCGAGAGACCACGATTTGACTGAGCCTTTCGTCCTTTGCCATTTCGAGACTGCAGAACTCTCGGCATTACTGCAACGTTTAACCATCTTATTTTAAGCGCAAGGTTTGTCTTCTTGAAGAAGGGGGGCCATTAGAAACATTTCTAGGTTTACCTGAATTTATTTGGGTAGCTTTGCCCGTCTCAGCCTCTTAACCGATAAATAGACAACTTGCTATTACATGGAGGTTAAAAACACTTCTAGTATACTTGAAGGTGAACCAGTTTGTGTACACTGAGAACTGGAGGAACCCAGAAGAGAAATAACTATTCCTTACTTAGCACCCCAATCTTTATGCACTTCTACAGTGACTGGTTTATTTATGCTTGATTAGCATGTTTGAAGAATGTGAATGATTCAATGCTGTCCTTCTAGAACATGAAAACAGAAAAATAGTAGAAATTCCAAGAGGGTCTTTAGTGTAGAGTTAAAATGAGATGGAAAACTCCATTTGGAAGAGCCCTAGACAGGAAAAAATGGTAATAAAGCCTCATTTCCTGCAAGAGATATCGTAGATACCAGATAAGACGCAATGAACCACCTGCAGGTCGGGAGGAAACAAAGCCGAAGTAGGCATTCATGTAAGACGAGAGGCAGCAAATCATGAGGAGACTTTATTATCACACTTTGGAAGCTGAAGAGCAATTTCCACCAGTTCCTGAGATTCATTTTCACATCGTAACTGAAAAATTCTCTTACTAAGGAGACGTGTCGCCTTCAAGGTTCAAGGTTTATCTGTTCTTGACAAAGTACCTCTACTTTACTGAGTAATTTTTAATTCAGATCACCTTAAAAGTTCATGTCAATCCAAGCAAAATCATATCACCGCAATAACCAGAGATCTTACATACCTTATATTTTTTGTAAAGAGGACAATATCAGTGCTTTTTTTGCTTTTGCAAACAGTGCAACAACGTCTGTCACCGACATTCAGCTGAATTTTATTTATGGCGATATCTGGACGCACTGGCATGGAAGTTATTGATTTATGTGCAAACAATATTTTAGAGTTCCCAGAGTAACAAACGTTTTACTTTTCCGACCCAACATCACGTTGGATCAGATCAAAGTAAATTTATAGACGGGGTCTTTCGTTTGTCGTTTGACCAAGCATATATATATATATAAATAAATATATATATATACATATATAAATAAATAAATATATATATATATATATATATATATATATATATATATATATATATATATATATATACAGTGTCTGTGTGTGTGTATTTGTAAGAACAAAGTCATCATATATAAATACGATTTGTTAAACATTATTTGCAACACACATGCACGTCACTCAAAACATTTCCCGTAAGCGCATCATGGCGCGATTATACCCCACCGATATTGTGCTGCTGCACAGCATCATCATCATCTGGCACAGCAGCCCCACCGATATTGTGCTGCTGCACAGCATCAACATCATCTGGCACAGCAGCCCCGCAAACTCGCAGGAAAACAGTGGAGCGTTTGTTTCCCTGCGTCCTCCCTTCCCCTATATTGCAGAATTTACTGAAATATACATGCGAGTGTCAGGTACACAAAAAGAAGGGGTGACAACAACTAGATATAAAAGAATCACGAGAAAAACAAGCTGAGGGTTTGAAAAGTGGACGTACACTGCTGAATCGGGGAGGAGAGAGAGAGAGAGAGAGAGAGAGAGAGAGAGAGAGAGAGAGAGATTTTATCACCCTGAAATGTGGAAAGGTTTATTATGTTGATAATAATATATCATCCCCGACGCGTACTCTGTTTTCAATGTACGGATTTGAGTGTTCAAAGGACTTGCCACTTTCCCTGTTGCAGTTTAGTGACTTGCAAGTCCTGTACGTTTAGTCGATGTAATTCTAATAATCAATAGGCTCTTCTGTCGCTAGTTAAGCAAATATCTTGTATATCTTTATACGTTTACTGTATGTTCTGAAATGTCACTTAGCCCCTACCCTCTCTCTCTCTCTCTCTCTCTCTCTCTCTCTCTCTCTCTCTCTCTCTCTCCTTTCTTTCACACCCCTTCTCTTCCCTTCCCTCGCGCGTGTGCATGGTAATCCCTACCGTGGGTGATTAAAAGTGAATAAAAATGAAGGGCATGAAGAAACAATGAACGACAATGAATAACTTATTGGACACACGTGACAGCGTCCATGTTTTGGAGATTTTAGGTGTTACTGCTGCTGCTGCTGCTGCCGGGAACGAGCGCGGTAGGGGAGGAAAACACGCCGCTGGACGCTGTTTAAGGTTGACGATTTTTCCTTTTTTTTTAGCTGGATATTTTCCATCTATCTGCCTAGCTTTCTAGCTGTCTGTTAATTGGTACGCCGATCATGACTTGCCATCATGCAATTACATGTAAGTATATTTTCGCCATGCATCAGTCCTTTTTTTTAATGGTTGTCTCCTTAGTCCTATGTAGTCATGACAGAGGATTGAAGATACATGATTACATAGTAGCCAGTTTTGGAGAGCTATATTTACAAATATATTTTGCTATATACAACCTTCTGTTGCATCTCAGACAGAGATGAGTTGTCTTGTGTGTCTTAGCCAACTTTACAGATATTCCGTAGGAAGAGCGGATGATAACGATCCCAAAGGCTCCTGACGATTTAGGGAACAGAAAAAAATTGGTATCTTGAAAGGAAAGAGCTTAAACACGAAGAAAAATCTTTAAGTCACTGCGCTGGATGCTATGTAAATCAGTATGACCATTTGATTTACGCATTAAAGAAAATCTTGTTGTCAAACTGACAAGAAACGGGAGCTCTTATGAAGAAGAGCTTGGTTTGGATATTCATTCAAAATTTTCATTGCAAAATCAATTGTATCTTATTTATTTTGACAAAAAGGTTGTTTACCTGCAGAAAGTGAAGGATATGCTCATATATTTTGGATTTTATTATATATAATCTAAGTCTATTCTTCCTCTGTGAATTCTTTGGCTTTCATGAGAGGATCTATTGTACTTGAGAGTTGTAGGCTATCTCGTCGAATGACTTTACCGAGTAACCTTCAGTGGTATGAAATTAAAAAGTTAGCTGAGTAGAGTTATCCTACTTTTTATCGACATAAAAGTGAGTTTTTATCTTGGAAGATCAAGACACTAGTCAGTTCCTTGTTTATTTTTTTTAAATTATTACGAAAACCAGTGGCAGAAATGTGTTCGATTTCCTTGTCGAAATATCCAAGGTTTCAGACAGTCAAAGCTCGCAGAAACATTATTCTTGGTAACAAGTGCATCACTGATTTCGAAGTCAAGAAATAAATGTGCATTAATATTATGATTATGATTTGTAGCTTCTGTTTAAACTTTAAGCTTTAAGGAATTATCTTGACGAATGCCGAGATGTCACAGTCATTTTATACCCTCTAAGATGTATCCTTGACTATAATTTAATTTTCCAGTACCTCACACAAAAGCCTAAAAATAACAGACTTATTTTTGAAGAAGGCAAAATATGCAAGATTCCTTGTAGTTGTGGCATGCAGTTCTCCTAGTAGCACAATTGTTGTAAATGTGAGGTTATGCACTCACCTATCAAAAGGGCTGGTGCCACCGACATATCTAAACAAATTACACGGAAAGAAATGCTACTAAAATGGCTTGCATTCACCATGGGAACAACAACAGTGTCAGTTTTAGTAAGCATTATGTAAATTAGAACCTCTTCTTCTTCTTCTTCTTCTTCTTCTTCTTCTTCTTCTTCTTCTTCTTCTTCTTCGCATTTTTAAACATTAGTGTAAGGTCAGTTTTAGAAATAACGAAGTACGTTTGTATACCTATGAATTTGCACCTGTATTTGTTAATGTATACACATAAGCATATTTTTACAAGTGTATAATTGTACATGATTATATTTTAAAGTATTACGTATTTTACAACAACAGATGTTTTGACTTACCAAAAGGACTCAGATATATGAACTTGAATGCATGTTAACCATTAATAAAAAATTTTAACATGTATTTCGTTTAATTCTTATAGAACTATTTTATTCTCCCAATACCTCTTTATGTAGTTTTTACATATATTTTTTCTTCTCTTCGCAAACATTCTTTTCATTAACATTCTTTTGCCCCGGGCGATGGAAACCTCAGGGTTCCGCACATTCTTCCTTGGAATTAAAATGTTCTATTAACAGTAAAAACATAAAAATCTCAAGAAAACTGTGATGGAATTTCACTTGACCATGTTCAAGTGAAAACCCTTCCCACTGGCCTTTGGTATTTACAATTTAAAAAAAAAATATATGTAACCAAATAATAGTTAACTGAACAAGTTAAGTTCCTGAGATCATAGTCCCAAATCCCAGTAGATAAAAATATGGAATGTGTTGCATCAACCTTCTTTTTTTATGAGGCTTATAATCAAGTTCTTAATGAATATAATGCAAGCGGGTAATATTAAAAAAAAACAGTTTTTCCTATATAATAAGCTCAATAACGACTAAAAGGAAGATGCTGTGCTCGATAATTTTGAAAATCTGGGCGACAGATTGATCCAGAAAGTAAAATTATGGTTCATTATTTTCCGGAAAGGTAGGAAATGTGCCTCAAATAACGACTAGAACTCCTGATTGATGCCTGGAAAGAAATAACTTGTTTTATCGAAATCGACCGAGGTTTTGAAATACTCTTTAATTTCACTTTATCTTAATTTTGATTTTCTCTCCATTTCAAAAGCATTCTTAAGTGATTCTGCTGGTTAATGTGGAACAGAGCCAAAATTTTTTTCCCCTCTGGCAAAAGCAACATGAAACTCTCACATGTTTAACAAAAGCAATTGGGAATGAAAAAATAAAAAATAAAAACGCATAAGAAATTAAATAAAATATATAGGTCTAACGAGTATCGATTAAATTCATTTTTATTTTTTCATATCCTAACTGTGACGCTCTTAATTCTTTCAGGCTTAAGGAAGAAGACGGAGACTTACTGTTTTTCATTACTTTTAATAAGACAGCAAAGATAATGACTGTCTTTTGGTGAAGGGAAAAGGGATATATAAAAGATTAACTGGCCCCGGTTGAATATTTATAAAAGCGAAAGATTTCAGGATAGTTTCAGCTCCCTGCTGTGCTGTTGTGTGGGATGATACCTCACGTTTCATTCGACTGGTTTGGAGAGAAATTCAGTGGATTAGAGACAGACAGACAGGCAGACTCAGAAAGAAGGGGAGAGAGAGAGAGAGAGAGAGAGAGAGAGAGAGAGAGAGAGAGAGATTAAAAATGCTAGTAGATAGAAGGGGAAGGTGCATAGAAGAATTGTGATGGGAAAATAGGGTACGAGTTGGAGAGGAGGAAGGGATATTACACATAGACGCTTTTTTCTCTTCTCTCTCTCTCTCTCTCTCTCTCTCTCTCTCTCTCTCTCTCTCTCTTGTCCACTCCGCTCTACCCCCACCTTTCTCCCCTTGCCCCATCCCTCACCAACCTCGACCCGCCAATGCTTCTATTCTTTGCTTTCCGATGGACTGATGGATTACGGATTCAAATGGATTGAACGCACGGAGTAACTTCTCTGCTTTGCCTGACTGCTACTTTGATATCTCTCTCTCTCTCTCTCTCTCTCTCTCTCTCTCTCTCTCTCTCTCTGTAACATTATGGTTTTTTTTAACTTTGTTGACATCTGTTAGATGCCTTCTTTCAAAGTTTTATAACATTCACTTTCAATGTGACAAAAGGAAGTCATTTTCTGGATCCGTAGATAAAACGAGAAAACGAAGATAACCCAGTTTAGTGCCAGTCTAGATGTGTGAGCCTATGACAGTGCCTGATCTTAAGAGAGCGAAAAATGTTTCCTCTATCTGAATTTACCTTCATGGAAACTATAATCCTACTTATCTCAATCTTGAACTTATCCTTTAATTAGCTTTCATTTTGAGCGATTGTGCTGGATTTGGCATCTATATTTATCACCTGGCTTATACCTGTAACCAATCTCTGTAACCTAATTTTATAAATAGTTCATAGAGTATTAGTCTTGATCTCTTAAGCAATTTTTCAGGTCAATTGTTTACAGATTATAGGTTATTTTTCAAAAGTTTTCTCAATGGGCCTACCGTTATGTTATAGTTTCTGATAGCCACTCAAAGATCTCTTCTGATGCGGCGAGGACGTATCGTTTACGGTGTTTGGAAAGGCACATCCAGAGTCCTAGACTACACTCAAAGTTCTTCGCTGTGTCCAGTAGGTCCCAGCTGCCAGCAATTCCCTTTGGTCGTACCTTTCGCATGCTGTCTAATTCTTTCAACTTTACCAGTTTTCCCTCTCATTTAAGAACACGTCTTTTGGGCGAGTATTATTAGAGTCTGGCAATGGGACCCACAGGTCTCGTTAATTGAGGTACCTGGTAATAATGGTTATATTAATGCTAACTAATGGTGTGAATTCTCTTCACTTAAGAAGTTACGGAGCATCTCTCTGGAACGCTGTGAAGACTAAATACTTGTTCCGTGTGGCAACGGTCTGTGCTGCACTTTTGTCGGTGTACGTTTGCACCGTAATACTCCTACATTCACCAGAGCTGTGTGATACTGGTTAGAAACTCAGTCGTTTCGCTGTCTGTGAAGGATGTCAAGGTCTAATAGAATGTTTGTCTGAGAATAGCATTGCCTCACTGTTTGTAACTGTAGCGTGCAGTGGAGTCGTGGAATATTGCTATGCAAGTATTTTAAGTTAAAATTCCGTCGACTAAGTCACCAAGGAAAAAAATATATAAAAAAAATTTCCCCAACGCAAAAAAATAAATTTGACGAGATAAAAGTGGAGCCAATTGAGACGGCGGCTTTCTTTGTTTCACAACTGACTTTTATCAGATCACAGATTTTGTCCATCATTTTTCAGAATCGCCCCTAAATACAATCGCGTATTCTGCGCTAAAAGTCCGAGGTCCGGAGAGGGAAGGGGAAAAAGTCCTATTGATCACGCTGGTCGAGAGAAAAGTTGGCGCGCAGCCTAAAAATTACATTAGGACCACGTGAACTACTGTAGAAAGAGCCTAAGTGCAGCCACTGACAGAAAGTTTTTTCTTTTCTTTTTGTTCCAGTCGGACTGGAATCAGTTTAGATGTTATTGTAACAACGTCACAGCTCGATAATGTTGCTGCTTTTTATGAGGGGCGGTCGTCTAGTTTCCATCTTTATTTTCCTTTGGTGTTTGTCCGTCATCTACACCAAACGATACGTCTTGTTCTTATTTTTTGTTTTAGTACAAAGCAATTTTTCCTATGCTAATTTGATCTTCCCACGTAGTCTCAACATTGCCGGTCTTCAGATTGATTGACTGATGTGAATGGCATCGCAAATCTCAAGTTCTTTCGACCTTGGCAAATCTAGAACTGTTGTTCAGCAGTTCTTCCTAGCGACTTTTTAAACTACGGGGATGCCATACCCAAGGCCACAACCGCCGCCCCCCCCCCCCACCCCGTATAAAGGATACCATAATTCGGATCCATCTAAATTAAGGACAATATCAGTGTGTTTATTTGATAGGCTATGGGTTATTTTTTTTTTTAAATAAATCAACATCCAACGTTACGCTAATGATGATGATGACGATCGTGGTGATAGTAGCTGTAATAACATCTGGAGATATAGACGGAACCTTTTCTTAACATGTTGTGTAACATCTTAAACTTTAGCATTTATATATTTGCTTCATTATCTATTTACTTATTCATATAATATCCATTTGTTTCTTTGTCAATTGTCTTTTCTTCTATGCGTGATTTAGGCTTTCAAGTTCCTAAGCCGGTTTCTCAGAAAATTTTACTCGTTTCTCATAAGTCATGACATCTGTTCTTTTTGTCATTTATCGTTAGAATTTTTGTTTCCCTGTCACTCTATGGAAGGTGGCAGTCTACATTTTCTGTTACAGAAGATGCAGTGTTACGTAACTGTAAGTATTACGAAGCCAAATGTGTCATCGAGAAATGGACTGTTATGATCACGGAAATAGCAGTTAGCATTACGAAGCTGACCGTAAGTGTTGTCATACAAGATTATGTCCGACACTTTTCTCTCATAATCATATGTGGACTTACCAGTCAGACAAGAGAATGAAAAGAGAAGTACAAAAGCAAGAGAGAAATGCAGGAATAAAAGAACATAAAAGCTAATTCACAATTCCTGCGCCGTCATACTGTGTTTTAGGGAAAAGAAAAGAGGCAGATACAGAGTTCCAGAGCTTAGAAGAGCAAACAGAGGCATTGCATCGACCAATATGCTTGACAGTGATCGCAACTGTATATGCAGAGACTGAATCCACTCCAATGACCAATATTTTGTCTACAGGAGAGAGAGAGAGAGAGAGAGAGAGAGAGAGAGAGAGAGAGAGAGAGAGAGAGAGAGAGACGGTGGTGAGCGAATGGTTGACAACAAGAGTTTCAACTGAGAACATCTGAAACAACGATATTCGCTGTCTCCAGGTTAGGTAATTTCATTTGAATTTCCATTGTTCATGACGCTATTTTAGTCTCTGAATATTTGAATATTATAGATGCTCCATTTTAGATGGTTAAGGAGAGGAAATGACGGCCGGATAATTTCATGTAAAGGTAGTTGACTTTTGGATGGGTTCCTGGTCCTGTAATTTGTTATTACAAATAAAACTACCTAACTAATTGTACAAAATGGGTACATTTGTGCATTACTAAAGTTCATCGTTCCTTTAGTAATCTAATCTATCTATCTATCTGTCTATTTATCATATATATATATATATATATATATATATATATATATATATATATATATATATATATATATATATATATATATATGTGTGTGTGTGTGTGTGTGTGTTGACTTTTTAACATTAAGCCCTTTCCCATAACTAGGGCAGCTCCCAAGAATGCAAAGGAGTGATTACTACAGACCCTATACATTCTCTACTATCATATATATTTGAGAAAGTGTGTGAGTGTGTGTATGTGTGTGCATGTGTGTGTCTACGTATCTCCCTACTCATTTGTAAAAGGTCCTCAAGTGCAATTGCACATACTCTCACTTCCTAGGTGTTGGGGCCCTTCCTTTTCAATGCCTCCGTCATCCGTCTGTCGATTCCTTTCTAGGGACTCCTATCTTCCTTTCCCCATAATACAAAAACTACTTTACAATTCGTAAATGCAACTTCCACTTTCTAATTCCCATTTGCATGCAATATCCGTACTTAACTTCAATGGAAGAGAGTTGGTTCAACAATCCTTGCAAATTTTCGAGCCTTAAACTTAATGGGAACTCCAAGTTTCCTCCCAATTTTTTTGCACACCTCCTAAGTTAAGCAAGAAATGCTTAACTTACTCTGTGACACACCTTTGCTTTCATTCGACCAGCATGTAAAATATTGACTCCCAAATACATATGAGAATCTACTGCTTCCTTTCTCTCACAATGCACGCCAACATCACTATTTCTTGGTTCTTGGCTCCTGTTTATCCTCATAACCTTTCTCTTGCTCCCATTTACTTCCATCTTTCTCCCTTTGCAAGGATTTTCAAACTCTCACTAATCTCTGCAATTTCTCTTCACTATCCTCAATCAGTACTATATTGTCTGTGAACATCAACCATCCACACTCCGTCTTTTCTCACAATTTAGCTCCTGAATCTATAGACCCTTCTCTGACTTCTTGCACCAATCCATCCATAAGCATCAAAACAACCATGAAACCAAAAAGCAACATAGTCTCGCTCCAGTTTTTACATGCTCTGACGCATATATCATTTCCATCATAAAAACATTTCTTTGCTCTCAGCAATTTACCCTCTGTACCGTAATCCTTAACACCCGCTACATTGCCTCTCATCATTTTTCTCATAAGCTTTCTCTAGGTCCACATATGCTACTTACAGATTCACTTTACTTTCAAACTTCTCACATTACTGTTTCATTATAAACACTTGATCCCCACAGCCTCTTCCTTTTCTAAATGCGCACTGTTCTCCGCCCATCAAACCTCCTGTCAAATGGTTTTCCTTCTCAGTCAGAATCCTACCGTGCATCTTCCTGACATAATCAGCAAAGTTATGCTCCTCTATTATTAGTCTCCTCTCCATTTCTATATACAGTATATATATATATATATATATATACAGTATATATATATATATATATATATATATATATATATATATATATATATAGGTATATCCATGAGAGACCTGGGTCTGATCCTGATATAGTCAGAAATTTATTTCTGTTCCACACGTGATTGTGTGTTGATGATTTCTATATATATATATATATATATACAGTATATATATATATATATATATATATATATATATATATATATAGTGTGTATATATACATACATATTGTGATATTGTATGCATATGGATGGATATCGGTCAGATTCAATTATTCAATTATCCAACAAATTTTCGATTTTGCTTGTGAGTCTCTCTCTCCCTCTCTCTCTCTCTCTCTCTATACTATGTCCCCCTCCCTTTCCTGCGTAGCTCCTCTCCTCTTTACCATGTTGCTCTTTTCCCGTCTGTTTACCTTTTAACCTCGACTCTCGAGATTGTACACCTGTGACGTCATGCCATTGTAGCCCAATGATTGGTCAGTGAACCCTGGAGTTATTATACGCTTTTAAAGGGATGTTATCAGGAGGATGCTATGGGTACGTTCGTTCCCTTCCACTCGGCTTGATCGATAGAGGGGGAAGCCAAAGCTACTGGCAGGCCCTCCTGCTGCTCCTGCTCCTGCTGTTGCTGCTGCTGCTGCTGCTGCAGAGAGAAGTGCTTTTAACATCAAGAGTGAGTGCGTGCGTGCTCGCACGTTTTGCAAATAGGCACTCGTAATTAACGTGCTTTTGTAACACGTCTTGAAAAACGGTATAAGCGTTGACTAACGTTCGTTTCTTGCTTGATGGAAGAGCTAGATGCTTCTTTTGCAATTCGTGCGCGTTCCAGCACTCTGCGCATTCAGCGCATTTGCGTATAAACAAAACGTACACGTCCTCTTAAAGTTCATGAGCATACACGCAAACGGATGCCTACACATGGGCTTGCTCTCTCTTTCTCTCTCTCTCTCTCTCTCTCTCTCTCTCTCTCTCTCTTGCTGGTACGCTTTGTATTGAAACTCTATTATCATAATTTAATGTGCAACGTTACTAGGAAACATTAATTTACTCTTAAAGAAAATTCTTCTGAAAAGTAATCGGCTTTGATAGGAGGCATTGTGATGATACGTTCGTTTACTGCCTCCGCTACAATATTAGAGTACGTTCTGTTTGTAGAGTAATTGCTTTTATTTTGTGTTCCTCAGGTTTATGAATGATGCTATATTTATTCATAATTTCACAACATACTTGCAAAATTTTATTCCCGTTCCGTAACTACTTCATTTGCCTAATAATATCTTTTTTAATCTGAGCAAATAGAATTGCTGATATTTCCCGAGTTTCCCTAGTCAGAAGTAATCACAGAAAGAAGCGAATTTTAAAAGGCCATAAATCAGCCACGTTTTTCCTAGAGCGAGGTATCTGTTTTTAGCACACAGCAGAATGTGAAGATTTTTCTTGTATCCTGAGTTACTTTGTGTGCTAATGTGTTGTGTTGTGTTGTGTTTTAAAGAATTTCTTTACAAAAATCTATGCGAACGAAGAGAATTGTATCCTGAATGCATTTTACTATCTGTCACCGGACGCAAGGGTCTTGCTTATATATGGCGGTTTCAATATAGTAAGAACATATAGATTATGTGACTTTAAACATATCATTTTAAACACTGGAGATATCATTTCAAGTTTCTCCTGGAGTTATCTAAACACAACATTTGACTTGATAAATTCTGAATATTTGAATATTGGCTCTCCTTCACAAGTTGATATTATTGAGATCAATGTACCTTGTTTACTGATAGACAAGCAAATTCTCTGGCTTAGATCATGATACTGTACTTCAATCCTTCATTACGGTGCAAAAGCAATGCGATACCAACATTGATTGTTATTAACACTGATTGCGCTTTACTTCTTTCTTTCTTTCTTGAGCCAAAGAATTCTCCTGGCAGTTGATGCGACACCACTTTCAGAAAATCAAGTTCCTTATTGGTGGGTTGAACTGACGTCAGCAAGTTTTCTGGAAAGGGTAAATTTCCATCTTGCGCAAGTGCCGAACGAAAATGGATGGTTCCCCGTTGTTTTGTCTTGATTAGATCTTCTTTCCCTCAGTGGACTCTGTTTTGATTTTTATTAATATTCTAGATTCTAACGATATTCGGCTTGTATACGGATATATACAGTTATATACACCAATTATGTACACATATATAAACATATTTATATTATATATATATATATATATTTATATATATATATATATATATATATATATATATATATATATATATATATATATATATATATATATATATATATAAATTTCTGACTCACATCAGGATCAAACCCAGGTCTTTCATTTGAAAAACGAGACTGCTGCCATCCAAGCCACGCAAGAAGTTGGAAACTGAGTACCACAGTACCTAAGGCTTTACCTGGGCAGGCTAACTGCTTGCATACCAATGCATTTTCCCCAACTTTCAGACACATCAGTGACCCAGTTGGCAGCATTTCATTCAAATTTTCCTTTTTGAGTGAATATGATAGTAATAATCAGCACACAGTCACGTGTGGAACAGAAATAAATTTCAGACTCACATCAAGAACCCAGGTTATTCAATTGAAAGATGAGAATGCTGCCAACCAAGCCACACAAGTCATAATATAAATTGGAACCTGAGTACCACTGTACCTAAAGGTCCCCATACACGCTCACATCAAATGTCAGTTAAACTGTCAAACTAGAGGCTTACAAGCCAATTTGAGCGTGTATGCAGGTGGGTGAGTTGAACTGAATGACTGGCTTGTGGTGTAAACTGATGGAATGATGTGATTGCTGAAAAATCAGCCTTCAGTACAGTAACACCGACAATCTATTTCGTCGTGTGTGGGGAGGTGTGACGTTAAGCGTCAGTTCCAGCCTAATTTTTCAAGAGTGTAGTGATGTCTGCTTCATGGGAAGAGGAGGCTTTTTGGTTAGAGTTTATTAAACTTGTGAGGTTCAAGATATGTCAGAAGTGAAAGACTGATCCTTTATTATTCTTAACAGGTGTTTATAATGCAGAAAGTGGACGGAAAAGTAGCGGACGACCTGAGGGGCCCCTGCTGCGTCCATACAGAGGTTGCGTTTGTTAACAGGCATAAAAAGACATATAATGCGTTACAGAACATGTAAAAGGCAGATATATATATCAGCGGACAGGCCATACAATGATGCATACAGTGAGAGACATAAAGAATCTGAAATAATAACAAGTAACATATACGACGAGATTATTGTACGTATGAAGAGCGAAACACAAGAATGGAGAGGCGATTTGACACTCTTACAAATACTTCCTCCAACCAAGACAATAATTAGAGGAGCAATTATTGGATGAAACAACATTAATCACACAAACACTGAGGCAGTTGGAGTGGACCCCTACTCCTGGAGAACTGTGGGCATGGAGTGGAACCGACATCTGGGGTTGGCTCGATGTGTCCCCTGGGCAGCCCTGGACCCTGCTTTGATGGGGGAGCGGGTGTGTCTGCAGGGAGGTACTGAGGGAGAACTCTGGGGCGCCTGCCTGCTTCCTCGTGTACTTCGCTGTCCAACAGGATTGTCGGCTTCAACCTGTTGATGGTGACCCAGTCTTCCCACCCGTGGATGTCAAGGAGGTACGCCTTGGCTGCCCGCCTGATGACTCAGTGGGGCCCCCTGTAGGGCCTGGTTAAGGGTAGCTGACAGGTGTCCACCCTGACAAAGACATAGGCACAGGAGTCTAAGGCGGGTGGGCTGTAGGTGGTGGTTCGGTCGGTGAAGGTCTTATGGCAGGGCGCGAACTTCTGTGCAAGTTCCCTCAACCTCGGGAGGTGGGGTGTCAGTGCCGTTGGCCGACAGTGGGAAGAATTCTCCAGGAACGGCAAGTGTTCCCCCTATAGACTTTCTCAGTAGGGGAGGCGTCGCCATTTGCCTTCGGTGAGGTGCAGAAAAAGTTAAGTATATCTTAGTTTAACCAGACCAATGAGCTGATTAACAGCTCTCCTAGGGCTGGCCAGAAGGATTAGATTTATTTTACGTGACTAAGAACCAACTGGGTACCTAGCAACGGGACCTACAGCTTATTGTGGAATCTGAACCACATTATGACGAGAAATTAATTTCTATCACCAGAAATAAATTCCTCAAAATCTTCACTGGCCGGTCGGAGAGTCGAACACTGGGCCAGCAGTGTGCTAGTTGAGAGCTCTAACCACCTCTCCAATGAAGAACTGGTGCGGTGCAGAGACCCGGTAGGACCCAGGGTAGCTGTTCCTTCCACCTCTCATCGGTGCAACATGCCATGAGAGCTGCCTTAAGAGAGCGGTGCATCCTCTCAACCATGCCGTTTGCTGCGGGGTTGAAGACCATTGTGCTGTGTAGAGTTGTACCCATCAGGCATGCCAAGGAGACCCAGAGCTCTGACAGAAAGGCTGGACCCCTGTCTGTAGTGATGCTGTCTGGCACTCCGAAACGGCTGATCCAACTGGAGAGAAGGGCCTCTGCGCATGATGCTGATGATGCCTCCTCCATGGGGGTTGCCTTGGGCCAGTGGGTGGAGCGGTCTATGACCATCAGGAGGTATCTAGCTCCTCCCGACCATGGAAAGGGCCCAACAACGTCGATGTGGATGTGGCCAAAACGCCGACGAGGCTGGGGGAAGTTGCCAACCCCGGACTCTGTGTGCCAGGACATTTTGCTCACCTGGCATGGGATGCAGCTCCTTGCTCTCTGGCGGACGTCCTTGTTGATGCCATGCCAGACGAATTTGTCAGTCATGAGGTGTGCCGTTGTGCGCCCTGATGGATGGAAGAGACCGTGGATTACGTTGAACACCTGCTTCTTCCTCGGAGCAGGCACTAGAGGGCAGGGGTGGCCTGTGCTGGAGTCGCAGAGGAGAGTTGTGTTCGAGTTTGCTGAGGGCACGTCTTCCCACTTAAGAGCCGTCACTGCCGTCCTGTAGTCTGCCGACTCTGGGTCTGCTGCTTGTTCTCTTGCCAGATCTTTGTAGTCAATGCCTGTAAACGGCGTTGATGTCTCCGTCGTCGTCATTGTTCTCCTCCATCAGGCTGCAGGCTCCCAGGGCAGCGGCTGCAAGGGCGATGGCGTGTTTCGAGGCCTTGGTGGCCTCCTGTAGTTTCTGGGCGACTTCGACTAAGACGTCCATGTCGAGGGTGTCTGCATCTTTTATCTGGCATCTAACTTCCTGCAAGAGGTGCCGAAGGAAAATCGCTCTTGTTAAATCTACCTTCCTTCTCCTCCTGTTTTTGTCGCGGCCTGGCAGTGTTACCAACCCCCTTAGTTCGTCCCAGGCTTCCCTGGGTGATGCTTCTCCAAGGGGCTGGGATAATAGGTCGAGTGCATGCTGTGCTCTCTCAGTCACGGGTATGTAGTAAGTTTGCATCATTTTATCCTTCAAGTTTATCCGGTTGCGTGTCGAGCCAGGGGGAGATTCTGTAGAACAACTCTTCTGGGAGCGCCGTCATGGTGATGTCGGATTTGATAGCACCATCTGAGGTGCGTGCCATGTGAAAGTGCGTGTCTGCGTGCAAGAACCATGATGCCGTGTTCTGCCGCAAAAACGGGGGAAGTTTGACCGCATCTGGCTTTGCTGGCGAGAGAGCCGTACAGATGATGCTCACAGGTTCGCATTGAGGTTCAGCTTCCGACATCTTTACTACTCACGCACCAAAACTCGGGAAAATGAGCCATATTGAGTCTCTTAATGCTGCTGATTGTTCGAGTGGTCAAACGAAGTGCCAAAACGTCCCCTTTTGGGTACGCCGTATTTAGTCCGTTAATGCACGGTTTCCACCAGAGAGGGAGCTATCAGAGGCCTAAACTTTGATGCTGTAGTTAGCCTGCTAAAGGCTCTCTGATGGTAGACTGTGGCTGTCTTAGTCCATTAATGGCTGGGACAAGACTGCACTACCTGTCCCTCTCCGGGGTCACCAGTGTGAAGTTCAAGATATGTCAGAAGTCAAAGACTGATCCTTTATTATTCTCGATAGGTGTTTATACTGCAGAAAGCGGACTAAAAGGTAGTGGGCGACCTGAGGCCCCCACTGCGTCCATACAGAGGTTGTGTTTGTTAACAGGCATAAAAAGACATATATAATGCGTTACAGAACATGTAAAAGGCAAATACATATACCGGGAGACAGGCCATACAATGATGCATACAATGAGATACATCAAGAATTTGAAATAATAACAAGTAACATATATAACGTGATTAATGTACGTATGAAGAGCGAAACACGAGTGGAGAGGCGATTTGATGCCCTTACAAACTCTATAGAGAACACAGGTAGCCTACTAGTACATATATATATATATATATATATATATATATATATATATATATATATATATATATATATATATATATGTGTGTGTGTGTGTGTGTGTGTGTGTGTGTGTGTGTGTGTGTGTGTGTATGCTAATCCTGAAATCCAGAATTTTCCAACATCAGGCAACACGCCAATAAATGCAAACAAAGCACACAATACAAAGGTTTTGAAATATTGGGACGGGCACCGAATAGCAATCTATTGACGATTCAGGAGTCCTTGTTTATTAAACAACTTGTTCCCCAACTAAACACAGTCTTCCTCGACAACTCTTTACCTTACGTGAGCTGTTGCCGGTCATCTCTGGTTTGCTCCTTCTGACTTTCGTCCTTCTTTCCTCTCTTGATGGCTGGTCCTGCTACAGCTAGTTTTTATTTTTTCTATATATAATGTATTATGTCTTGTATTTGTATTTTAGCGCTTTTAATGTTGATTTTATTGTTTTTTATCTTTATAACTTGAAAATGAAACTTTTGTGTTTTGAAACGTTGCAATAAATGTATTTTATGGATCACCTGAGATGTACTTCCTCCTTCAACCGTCTTCTATTGTTCCAGTTACCAGTAACCACCACATCTTAGAATATATATATATATATATATATATATATATATATATATATATATATATATATATATATATATATATATATATATATATGTATATATACTGTATATATGTATGTATGTATGTAGATACCCAATTAAAATAAATGTTATGTTTGGCATTTTTACTTGTTTACCTTCAAATACTGTTTCCTCAATGAAGTCCATATTGCCTTGCAAGTTTCAGGTATGATTTTCCCCAGTGATTGAACAGAAATGGCTGTGGTAAATTTCAGATCGTCGTAACTTCGTCGAGTTGCGACGAATCGTTGTGTAGCTATCAATCTTTCATGGGCTAGTATGGATTTCCTAACACAAGTATCTTTTTTCTTACAAAAAAATGTTCATGGCCCATTCGAAAATAATTGAACCAGTCACCTTTCTCAAAAAATGGTTCTTTCAAGATGTTGGTGAGATAGCTTTTGTCGTTTCAGCCAACAGTCTTTAGTCCATCTTGTTCGATTACGTTTCTTTTTGTTTACCATCATAACCAACAAACCAGCCGTGCTCAGAGATAATGTCTCGATATCTTCTGGCGTAAGAGGAGTAACCATGGCTGTCCTCTCATAATAAAATCTCGAGAAGAACTGAAACATTGACTGCAATCTGAAATGAATAGTTCATTCCAAGTAACAGTTAGATGTGAGCATGTATGGGATCCCTAAGGCTTTACCTGGCCAGGCTAATTGCTTGTATGCCAGTGTGTTTTCCCCAGCTTCCAGACTCAGCAGTGACCCAGCTGACAGCATTTGATTTGAATAATCCTTTCTGAGTGAATATGATAGAAATAATCAACACACAATCACGTGTTGACCAGAAATAAATTTCGGACTCACATCAGGATCGAACCTAGGTCTTTTAATTGAAAGACGAGGCCTGGGTTCGATCCTGATGTGAGTCAGAAATTTATTTCTGTTCCACACGTGATTGTGTGTTGACTTCTGTCATATTCACTCAGAAGATAATATATATATATATATATATATATATATATATATATATATATATATATATATATATATATATATATATATATATGTGTGTGTGTGTGTGTGTGTGTGTGTGTGTGTGTGTGGACATGTGAAGCGTTGCTGTCAACCAACATAGAACAAGGAGCTGAACTATTTGTCTGTTTATTATACAAGCTGACGTTTCGAGGGCGCATCCTCACTTTCAAAATTGAAAAACACAATTATAATATATGTTAAAAAGACTCCGAAGTGAGAAATTTATAAATAAAAAAATAAAAAAAAATCAATATTTAACAAATAGAATGTACGATACAGACACCTTTCAGGAGGAGAATCTAGGACTGAGTGATATTAAACAAAAATAAAGACAGGGGCAAACTCAAGACAAGTATAGTGTTTTAGAGGTAGTTTGGTCGTTTAAACCCAGAACAAGCTTCTTAATGCATAATGACTCAGGATTACTAATTGATTCATATATAAATAATATATATATATATATATATATATATATATATATATATATATATATATATATATATATATATATATATATATATACATATACATATACATACACACTGTATATATGTGCAAAATCGAGCCACCATTCAATCAAATCTAAAAGGAATAATATCTTCGTGCAACTGCTGGCGAGCTAAGAGCACTGTGCCAAATCGAATTGTGTTCTTCGAAATTATGTTCACGATTGGAATGTAATTATTGCCAACAGTACATTTTTACTTTTGTTTTCCCGTAAGTAGTTGACGTAACCAGGAAATGTTATATATTAATGAAATATGTTCATCAGCTGGATGCGTTCGCTTTAAATCTCTCTCTTTCGAGCACTGTGCCAAATCGAATTGTGTTCTTCGAAATTATGTTCACGATTGGAATGTAATTATTGCCAACAGTACATTTTTACTTTTGTTTTCCCGTAAGTAGTTGACGTAACCAGGAAATGTTATATATTAATGAAATATGTTCATCAGCTGGATGCGTTCGCTTTAAATCTCTCTCTCTCTCTCTCTCTCTCTCTCTCTCTCTCTCTCTCTCTCTCTCTCTCTCTCTCTCTCTCTCTCTCTCTCTCTCTCTCTCTCTCTCTCTCTCTCTCTCCTCTTCTCTTGTTTTTGCAATCCCAAATTCTATGTGTATGTGTGATTGTTGATCTACGTAAGTAGGAACACTGCTAAGTTTACTGTTAAGGTAAAAAAGGGCACAGGGCGAGTAACGTCATCCCTTCCCACAACGTCCCCCAATAATAAAAAATAAATCGCAAAGAATCGGAAAGTTAACACTGTAAAGAGACATCCCCTCTCTCAGAATGGAGAGACTCGTGTTAAATATATAAGGAGCATGAGACTCACAATTCAAGTATTCTTGGTTTGATCCCAGCCAGCCATCAACTGGTGTCATGAAAAAGGGAATGGGTCTAACATGCCCAGAGAGAGAGAGAGAGAGAGAGAGAGAGAGAGAGAGAGAGAGAGAGAGAGAGAGAGAGAGAGAGAGAGAGAGAGATAATTATAAAATAGTTAATTGCTATTCAATTTTTTCGGCAAAGGCGAAGTTCCTGCTTTTTTTTTATTAAGTATTTGCTCAGATACATACCAGGGTATTTCATAAAATTGTAGACTCACGCTACTTCATTCGTGATTACTTGATATTGGCTCGTTATCAACTAATTACACATGCCATTCTTATACGTACTAAAGTCTCATTCAACTAAAATAAAAGATTCATATTCGTCAGACATCTACGTTTGATCCTAAGTTAAATTGCCCTGTTATTCAGTTTCCTCCTCCTGTTTCTGTTAATGTGATGTTAAGTATTTATCACCATCTCTGCAACATAACCAGCAGGCCTACAGCTTGAATCTCCACCCCCCCACAAAAAAATCCACGTTTTGTGCGTGTCCGTTGGGATAATTTTATTTTTGAATATGCCAATTCTGAGATATCCGTCGGCAATCTCGAAGTTTTCTCTTTATTTTACTTTTATATATTTTATTAGCCTTAGCGCGGTAATGAGACTGAAGTTTTGAGAAGTGTAGACTTCCGAAGAAGAAAGTAATTTTTCCTAATATATTTTCACTTTTCATAATCTATTTTTGATAATTATGAGGCGCATCTTTCGTTTCTCTTAGATTTATTTTTCCTTGAATTCCATTATTAATTAGTTTTTAGTTTCTGATGAATGTTGCTGTATGTTGCTGTGTAAAATAGACAAAAATAATTCCGAGATAAACATTGATTTAGACTTTCATCTTTACTTGAAAACCTAGGCCGTAAAAAAAAAAAATAAAATTGTAGTCTGACGCAGGCAGAGAGCAAATGCTATCATCATATTGAAATTGCCAACACGAAAAGGAGAGGGAGGGCAGGCTGTACATGATACAGAGTAAACGTGTAAAAAGTAACTGGTGAACGAGCCTCCAATCAGCGAACCACTTTGCATGAACTTTTACCAAAACTTGTCAAAGCTAGAGAATCATTATACTTGCACTTATAACAAGGCCACTGAGTAATGACTCATTTTTCTTAAAGAACAGCTGACTTTCTACCATGAGTAAAAGAGAATTTCTTGATGCCCGATGTAATTGTTTTCAAGACTGGAATTATTTTTATGCCTATTATAAATGAGATGTGGAAATTTGTTGATAATTTTATGTTTAATCTATTATTTATTTCTTAAGTATCTCTTTTTTTATGAAGAAGTAAAACTAACCATATCTAATAGGAGCGTACGAGTGTTTCAGCTTTTAGTATATCCCAAGATAGTCATTAATATACAGTAAGAAAGGAGCTACCCATCAAACCAAAGCCACATTCCCCCCTCCCCCTTAAATATTATGTTTCGTCACATTTTTTGTTTGTGGTTGTCTTTTGTTACATAGAAAACTAGTCTAAGCTTCTTGGATGTAATCTCCCGTGTCCCCTACCCTCTATCCTTCCCCCTCCCTACACCCAAAACAAGTGTCGTATCATGGAAAGAGGAAAGTTATTTTTTAGCTTGTTAATTCTTATTCTACAATGCTTACAAGAAAAAAGAGCTTCAGGTACCACCCAGACGATTCCAATAGGTAAGAACTGGCGTTTGGTGTAATGAAATATCTTATAATGGAAGTTACGCACTGCAACAGAGTAGTGACAGGAAAGTTAACCTCGACTGGAGGAAGTTTTGACAGATAGGGAGCTGAGGCTGGACGAACGTGGATGTGGGATAAAACTTTATGATAACTTGAAGCAAGGCCAGAACCATTGCACTACGGAAAATTCACTTAAAAGTAATATCCTGGCACAAACTTGCTTGATATTAGCCTAGCCTATGCAACTGATTCCTCGACAGAGAGGATCACATGCATTCGATATCAATTTACTTCAGACCATTAACGCATTTTAGACTTGAAAATATAATTTTTGTATTTAATGCGTGCTGTGAACGTTCTTCACACTCGTCTTATTAGCAAACGACTGCATTTAGGTTAGAGGTAGTGGACCCCAACCATGTATCCTACAATTCAAGAGGACCACAGTGCTGAAGTGGGCTTTTTTTGGGGCGGGGGGTTGGTGCGGGAAATACAAAATGAGTGAAATAAAAAGATGTTCACCCCATTGATAATTCTCATTCATATTAATTTAAGTTTATGGAATGTTTTCAAACTACGATGCACTGGGTTAAGAACCTTATACCTTAGGTTAGGTTGGGTTAGATGTGGTTGGTTAGGTCATTTGCTAGCAAAACAAAGGTAAAACTGTACTTTAGTTGCGCAGCCTGGTTCCTGCCAGCTGTCGACCGGGACAGGTTCCTTTTACATAAATAGACATAACCTTCCCTATAATGCTAGGTCCTGACCTAACCAGATCTTACCTACCTAACCTAACTTAGGGCGACAGAGAGAGAGAGAGAGAGAGAGAGAGAGAGAGAGATAACAGTTGTCCTTACTTAAGAGAGTGAAATTTTTGAATAATTATTATGGAGAGAGAGAGAGAGAGAGAGAGAGAGAGAGAGAGAGAGAGAGAGAGAGAGAGAGAGAATTACGTAAGAAGTCTTTGACCAGCTAATCAGCAGCACTACCCTTTCTTGTCATGTTCAAGTGACATGTCTGACAGCTTTGTGTTCGAGCTGCTTAAAAGATAAGGGAAAGAATTTGTTTATTTAAAATATCATTATTATATTTGGAAATTAGTACTTATTATTAGGTAAAAAATGTATTTATCATACAAAACAAATAAAGTGATGATAAAGGTAATAAAACCATTTTTACCTTATATACTATTGGCATATCTTCATAATAAATAGCCTATTCAAGGAATAATTCCATATCAATGAAATCAACTTTTATCTATGCGAGGCCAGCCAGCAGACAAAATATAAATATCGAGTTATGGTTGCGCTCACAGCAACCTTTATCTTAGTGTAATTATGGTAGTAATAACATTTAGGATAACATAATATCCATTTTTCATTAAAAATTCAGGCTGGTTGTAACTGTTTAGAACAATTCAGTCTTAAGAACAATAATTATGTATGATTATTGTCATACTTTATCGTATTGTTATTAGGGGTTGCTTATGATTGGCGATGAAACATAAACAAAACAATGGTTTCCCTTTTAGGCGACTTTTGTGGGAAAAACATGATATAGAATCGACTTTGTCATTTCATTTACCATATATACTCGTAAACATGCGATCTCGCACATTGTGCAACCCCCAAATTTTCACCCATAAAGAATTATTTTATCATGTATCTCGTGTATCATGCGAGTTCCTTTTTTGAGAGACCAGATTACTATGGACTAATCACTTTTACTCTATCTCTTTATCCCATAATGTTATACTCGTTGAGTAAACGAGTATAGCCATAAACAACTGAAGGAGAAACAACTGTTTTGCTATGAACACGGTCAAGGCCATGGCTATGAACAACCGAATTGGATAACAACAGCTGTTTTGCTAGCATTTCAACTATTGTACGATAATAAGCAATGACTGTAGTTATGTTACAAATCACATTAAGTAGAATAGGACTGATATATATTTTACATTATACCCATATTTGCTTTGGAGAAAAGATTGCAAGGAAAAATACTGCTAAATTTAAGCTGCAAGTTGTAGCTGAAGTTGAGAAAACAAACAATGTTCAAGCGCATTAATGACTATAAATTATCATGAATCGGCAACATGGATGAAACTCCAATACTTAGATATGCCATCAAACTCGACTGTAAACAACTATTGGAGAGAAAAGTATTTTAATAAAAACTATTGGGCATGAAAGAACACACTTTACTGTTGTTTTAATGTGTATGGCAATTGGGATGAAACCTTCCCCCATGGTTATCTTTAAATGGAAATTGAATTGATCCGAAACACAAATTCCTGGAAGGTATCATTGTCCATGTTCACGAAAACCTAAACAATGCAAATGTTGCAAGATTGCTATGTTTGTATTTTATAATACAATTAGTAGTATGCAAATACATACATCATTACTGGATACAGTGAAGTAAAGCAAAACTTGTTAAAAGATCCATGGAAAAGATGTATATTCATCATGTTTGTATTTTATAATACGATACTAATATGTGAGTATTACATACGCTAATTTTTCATTTCGTGTATGATGCGACCTCCTTAAAATTAGCTTCAAAATTAGGTCTTCAAAAGTCGCATGATACAAGAGTATATACGGTATTTTGAATTCCTAAGGATACAGTAAGTCAAACAGCATTTGTAATAACATAATCTTTACATAACCAATATTTCATAAGATACCTGTTGTTGCAAAAGCTAACCTATACACAGATGGTTGTGTAATTTAGCAATCGTCTTATACTACAGATATGAGATAAATTCTTGGAAATTTGTCATAATTTTTTACCTCATCTTACCTAAAGGTCTTCTTATACATGGAAATATACGGTACTTTAAAAATGTGTCATATTACTTTAAAAATTAGCTATTTTATCAGTACTGTATGTGTAATGATTAAAGGACATTTGCAGACTTCCTTTAGATTTGGTTGAAAAAGACTGTAACCAGTATTTTGTAGGCCTAATGTATGTTAAAACTCATAAATATTGTTTTGCATCATAGTAGTGAAGTTTGTAATTCTAGAATCCTAGAATATGTTATACAGTATAACTAATAAAGTAACTAATTATGCATTTGTTTTAGAAATTTAAATTGTATTGCTGAGGGTTTGAAATGGATTGGGTTAGCTATTCTTCACTTTTTTCTGCAACCACTGGCCTCTTTAGGTAAACTCTGGCATCAAGATACAAAAAGATGCCAGAAAATGTACCTGTCTGACACTGCCTGTTGCCTTATTTTGGATGGTTCAAAGAAAACGTCTTCTTGTCATCACCAAATGTTAGCGGTTGAAGATATGCTAGTTATGTGGCCTTGCCTACATAATTGCTTTTCATAAAGTTGTTAATCTTCTATTGCATTTATCTGAAAGTTTACCCAAGCATAATTTTGAATTATATCTTACAGATGGCGTGGCACAAGCTGATGGTATTGACATGTCGCACTATCACCATTATGATGATGTAATAAAATTGGCTGAAGAACTGAAGACCAATCATCCAAATTTAGTAGATTATTATAGCATCGGCAAATCTGTTAAGGGGCGTGATCTTATTGTGATCAAAATTAGTGATAACATCCAAGAGCGAAAGGAATGTGAGCCAATGTTCAAGTATGTTGCAAATATGCATGGAGATGAAACTGTTGGCCGAGAATTGGTTATTTCTTTGGCACAGTATCTTGTCAATAATTATATGAAGGATGGCCGTATTACTCGACTTATCAATTCAACTGAAATTCATCTAATGCCCTCCATGAATCCTGATGGATTTGAGGCAGCCCAGGTAATGTAACATTTTAAAGTTCTGAAGGTGAATGATCTTTGAACAATAAACTTTTTTTTTTACCTCCTTTTCAAAGCATAACTCAGTGTAGCTCATGTTGACTCAACACGCTGTGAAAAGATATTGGTGAATAAAGTAAGTTTTGAATGGCAGCTACAAAAACCTGTCTAACATGACTTGAGTTACCCATTACTCACTGAAGTGACTCTAGATTAGATATTGCTACTTAGTTGTTAGTTGAGTCATTAGTTGCAGGTAGTAATAGTTCAGTCTCTTGTGTTCTTTCTAAAAGGTATTGAGTTGTCTTTTTGACAATGTTTTGTACAGGGTGTTATTTTTATCGTCACTGACTTTGTCTCTCATTTAATATTTTTTGTGTTATCCACGCATGATTCATCGTTTATACATAGAAGTTGTGAGCTGCCCCTAATGTGATATTCATGTGGAAAATTTATATCAAGGCTGGAGTATTTTGAAAGATTTAGTGTCATTTTTGCTTATTCAGGTTCATTTGATTATACTCTTGAAGCTATAGATGGTACTAGAGGCTCTTTACAGTGTCCTCCTAGCTGTACCTGTATTGTTATCTACCTATTACTTTCATTCATTCTCTTTGGTCATCCATTCTTTTTGGTCTTCCATTCTCTTTGGTTTTCCCACTTAGCTAGTCCAACTCCACCTTCATTTTAATTTAATATTCTTCAGCCTTCACCTTTCACTTAAGAACAAATCCATTGGGAATGTTCTTCAGTTTTCATTGTTCAGGGACAAATCCTTGGGCAAGAACAAATCCTTGGGGAAGCCCTATGTGAGTTCAAATGTGAATCTCTAGTCTTATTAAGCTGATTTATGAAAATATAAATACCTGTGAATTAAGGGGATGTTATCAGGTAGTTTAATCAAACCTAATCCAGATTTTTCCCTACACGAAGACAAACCTGAAGTACTTTACCTAGGATTTAGCTTGCAAATGTGAGCTGGAACGGTTGTTTAACTTTCAGACAAGGTCGTTAACTATTGACAGGTAGTGGGAAGCCCCTCCCACCTGTTGGTCTGCACTCCACTTTGCTTCCAGCTGCCGTCATGCAGAGACATCACGGTGCTCTCTGCCTGCCTTGCCGTTTGCTCTCTGCTTTTACTTTTCTTGCTTCTCTTGCTTTTGATGAAATATGTTGTTGCTGTATTTGAGTTGTTTGTGTTTCCTCGAAGAGGAAGCCTAAGGTGTTTAGCCACTGTCCTTGGAAATACAGGCCTTGTAATAGATTCCTCTCCTCAGAGGAAGTAGGTACTCATAGTCTGTGTGCCTCACATAGGAGTACAGTAGTTTCACCTTTGCTGACTCCTGTTGCTTTGGTAGAGAAACACCAAAGGGGGATGATGACCAGCCTGGTTCCTCTCCAAGAGCCCCTCTTTTTCTTGGGATGTAGGGAAGAGCTCTCTGTTAACCCTGATGAATGGTATTCCAGTGACTGCTTCTACTGTGACTGTGACAACTTGGACAGTTATGGTATCCACTGGCTCCAGGACCATCCTTACTTCTCCGGTGACTCTGCATGTGGCATCTGTGATGTGTCCCCAGGTGCTTCCTTCAGTGTGGAAAGCACCACATGGAAGGAGACATCACCCAAGGACAACAATTCATCATCATTGTCTGCGCTCTTCAAGAAGTAATCCAAGAAGAAGTAAAGTGGACCCCTGCCCATTTACGGTTCTGGATTCACGGCTTCACCTATTCGTGGATTTCTCTGTGGAACATGAATACACATTATTCATTGAAAATTCGCCTATTCGCAATATTTTCCTTAGAGAAATATTCACAAATTACTATATTTTCATATAATTTTTTGTGTCTAAATGGATTTTTTGTGATAAAACTATTAAAATATTTAGGTATAAGCATTTTTAGAAGGTTTTATGGTGTTTTGAACTATCAAAATAGTCAGTTATAAGAGTTTTTAGAGGGGTTTTAATTATTCGCAGATTTTAGCTATTTGCGGGGTTTAGTAGTATGCATCCCCCGTGAATACTTGGGGTCGACTGTATTTTCCATCATCTTTGTCCTTGACTTCGCCTTCAAGCGCTGTCACCTGCTCCCCTTCTTCTGAAGCTAGTAAGTGGGGGAAGAAGGTTGCTTTGTATCCCAATGGGAAGTTTTGTATAGTTTCCAGCGGCCAGCCCTCCGCTGCAGAGGCCTGGCAAGTCTCTCACTAGTGGTACCACAAGTACTACTGCATACATTGCTGACTGCAAGAGTGCAACCACTGCCCAGGGTTCTCTGGACCCTCAGTGTACCATTACTGGCCCCGGTAGCTCTCCTACCCGGGGCTAATGTGGTCCTGGAGAGTTGGCTTTGGCTCTAAGGAATGGGCTGGTACTGGGATCCTCCTCTCATTTTGCTAGGGGTGAGGTGGAGGCCACAATGTACAGGCTTCGCAGTGATAACAACAGCATGCTTGTTCACCAGGCAGTGTCAAAGATTTCTTAGTCTTTGTGTGCACTGCAGCCCAACCCTTGGGTCAGGCTGGCCTTTCCTCTTCAGGTCAGAGAAAGTCCCAGGCTTCCTCTGCCCCTCGTAGAGGAACCCAGCCTAGGAAGGAGGGCAAGGAAAAGAAAGGAAGAGTACACTAAGGGTGTTCCTCCTCACTTGCTGCCCATGGTTGGGGGAGTCTGGGTAATGGATGTCCTTCAGGAAGTGTATCCACAACCCTTGGAGTTTCTGCTACTCCTCACTTTCAGACTGGTCCGATTCCAGATGTATGTCCCCCCTGGTCCCACCCCCTTGTCGAGGTTGGGGGCCTTGGAGGCCCGCTGCTGGGATCGAATGCATTATTTGTGCCTTCGATCTCTGAAGTGGGCTCAAATAATCATCGGGAAACTTTCTCCCTTTTACTTCTCTTCTTGTAAGTGTTCCTGCTTCCCTCTTCTTGTATCAGTGACAACCTTTGTATGGAATTGATTGTGGTAATGATTGTTGTTTGAACTGATGCATTGATTTAGAGTAGGTAACAGATAGGTGATCTCCCACTGTACTGGTTAGTGGACCCACCTATCCCTCTTCTTCATTACCAGTGCTAATCTACACTTCCCAACTTTCTCTTTTGCTTCCTAGAGAGGTTTGGTAACTTAGTGCCTCTTTAGCATCGCATTAGAAACCATCCCAGTCATGAGATATACCGTAAGGTTCCTACTCACTGCAAGGGTCGCAGACTTGCTGGCTGGTGGTTGTGCAATACAGGTTGCCAACTCTTTTCGCCACTTCTAGTGCACATGCAAGATAACTATGCCGGCCTCATTCTTGATGGGACAAAACTCAAGAGGACAAATGACCAGGTTGTCAAAGTCCATCATAGCTCAGTTCCAAGGCCCTGAATGTATAAATTATCATATTTTGGATATATCTGATCCTATGGGGACTCTTTCTTTACCTCCCAAGGCATTGGGAGGACATGTATCTTCTTTCATGTACCTCAAGTCTCTCTTCGACCGAATACAGCCATATTGACGAATAAGGACAATAACGAAAGTGCTCTAGGCTGTAATAGGGATTCTCCTCCTGATCCCCCTCGACCTCCAGATCCTCTTAGTTCCTTAAAGTCGATGACCTCTGCACCTCGCGTATCGATGGCTGATGACCCATGCAAGGAAACGGATATCTGTGTGGAAAAGGACCTGGCATTGTGACACTGGAACCATTTTCCCTTGAACCAAATGTTTCTGTTCCTGTGTCCCCAAAACAAAAAGGAACAAAAAATAATTCAAACATTTCAACTACTGGCCCTTTGGAGCCTAAAAGAATAAATAGAAGAAAATACAGACCTGACTCAACCTTGGTTCACTTTGATTCCCTCTTTGGAGAATCAACCTGGTCAAGGTTTTTGAATTTGCAAGTTGACCGAAATATATCTTTATTAAAATTGGAAAATTACTTGTTGAACTGATGCCCATCACAAGAGATGAGCAATGCTAATACAAAAAGGGAATGGTTGGTTGAAACAACCAGAATCCAGTTGGAAAGTTATTAAAACATTAAAAATATAGAGAACATAAATATAAGTGTTATGAGGCATGATACAATGAATAGTGTTCAAGGCACAGTAGTAGTGCCAAATCGGTTTGTTGTTATTTCTTGAGTTTTCTTGTGGTGCCTATAATTGGTGATAGGTGAATTTCTTTGCTTTCATTATAGTTATCATCTATATTTTTGGTTTTCCATTTTATCTGAATTTTGTGATTCTGCTCCTAGAGTTAAATTTATTATTGTTACTTTGGAAGACTGGAATGTTTGATTTAGTGTCCTGTTTCTGAACTTTAGCTTTTGGTGAGATTGGCGCATTATTTTTGTTTTTAAGAGTTTGGTTTGGTGGAATTAGGTGGGGTCTTATCTAGTTGCCTCTTACGAGTTGTGTTATCTGTTTTATCACATTCTTATGATTTTATTTCTCCTTCTTCTTCCTCTATGTCATTATTCATAGCTATTTCTGGTAATGAGGCAAATCGACTGTCCACTGTCCTTAGAAGAGTTCTTTTGATCATGAATTCTTTTTTGGTGGTATTTCTTTATTTCTGTTATCACTCATTTCAGTTAGGGTATTATTTGATTTTGAAGTATCTGCACGCCTAAATATCTTAGCTGGGTCATTCAATCCTCTCACTTTTAGCTGTAACTATGTTCGTTCTTGTAGTAATTGGAGTTCTTTTAGGTCAAGCATGATGGTGTAGGCCACAATTTAAGCATTTTGGTTGGCCACAGTCCTGGTTTGTTTTACGTTCCTGTGAACTGCAAAAGGCACATCTGGGAAAGTTTGTGCATTTATTGGGTGTATGGCCATATTTGCAACAGTTCTTGCATTGCATGGGTTTGGGAACATAAGGCCTTAGTTTCCTACTTAATCCCAATATTTTAATTTTCAAGGGCAAGGTTTGGCCACTGAACTTTATCTTTGCTATTTTGATTGATTTATTTTTGAAGTTTAAATGCATGACAGTGATAAGGGTGTACTGAGTGCAGTATACCAAAATAAAGTAAAAAAGAAAAGCAGCCAGAAGATTTATGAGAAGTGTATAAGGAGCTGTAATTCATATTTTTGAGAGTATGTATTTAATATGACCAGTTCTTGTCATGAATATGTGATGTGTTTGAGGCCAGTTACAGAATATATAGTTACAAAAAATTCTAGAAAATTTACTCTTCAACTTAATTTCCAGGAGGGATCTTGCGATGACTGGAGAGGAGGTGCAAGGTCTAATGCAAATGGTGTTGACCTAAATCGAGACTTCCCATCTCAGTGGGACTCCCTTTCAGAGGAAGGACTTTATAAGGGCCGTCAGCCTGAAACTCTAGCTGTGATGAGTTGGATTGTTAACAATCCTTTTGTTCTTTCTGGAAATCTTCATGGTGGATCCGTGGTAGCAAGTTACCCTTTTGATGATTCTCGGTAAGTAAATTGCCACTTTCAAAGAGATTTTGCTAGACATAGTACAAGTACAGTATTGAGTTGTTCTTACACCTTTGTGCTTTCTTAAGGTAAGTTAGTGAATTGAAAAATTCAGTTGGAAAGGTTACCATTAGTAACTATGACAATTAAATTCCATAATAATAATTTTTCTTAAATGAAACTCTCCTCTCCATTACATACCTTTACCTTCCATGGCAGTGAAGGTAAGTTAGGGGAGTTAAATTGGTCTCGTTTTGTTGTTGTTGTTTTACTGTTTGTCATGGACTTTCTTTTGTTTTGGGATCATGATGAACCCTGATAATAACTGGTGAGTTTGCAAGGTAAGCAGTTTCCATAATAGTTTATATTTGCTTTCAGTTGATTGACAGGACTTGTATGTTCAGTGCAGGGGTGTTGACTGGTTTTTTCTTGCAAGACCTAGAATGAAAGTGATATATTGCTGGTAAAGAGTGAGAGAGACTGGTTAAGCCCTCCCCTTCCTTTTCTCTGTCTTTGTATTCTCGTTCTCCAACTTCATCGCAAGCTTCCCTTTCAACTCGGGATAGCTGGATGAATAAATTTGAGGCAAATTAATTGGGGCCGAAGGGGATGTTCAGTAGTTATTTGAAATGAATGAGTATTTTATCTGCTACCCTCCCTCAGTGCTTGCTTGTTTTTCAAGTAATTCTCCTGCTTTAGAAGGGAAGACTCCCCTACTCCTGTTTAGCCCTGCTGCCAACATCCCCAGTCATGCTGCTTCTGATTCTGGCACTGCTTGGAATTGCAGTATCAGGGATTGGTGTGGGTCTGTGCCTGTTGCCCTCTTTCTGCTTGCTCTGATGCTGTCCCCAGGGCTCGTGCGCCTAAGGATCGCTGTGGCCGTGTTAAGAAGAAAAGTTGTTTGGTGTTATTGGTTTCTGTCCTTGACGTATTTGTGTTGGGTAACTTTGTTGCTAAAGTAGGTGATTTTAATGCTCACAAACTCAATATGGGACTATAATTGTTCAAGCTCAAATAGAGCAGGAAGTACAGTAGAAGAATTCATGGATTCAAATGACATGTGCTGTATAAATGATGGTGAAGTCCGCACATATTATTCCAAAACACAGGGAACTTTTTCCTCAGTAGACTTAACTCCATGCACCTCAAGTATAGTATACAGATTAGATTGGAGTACAGTTGATGACTTGTACACCAGTGACTGTTTCCCAATATTAATTTCCTTATTACAAAATGATCCTGCAAAACATGTCCCTTACTATAAAGCTGATTGGGAGCGATATGAAATGCGCACTAAGAATATCCCAACATTTGAATATTTAAATGACCTTAAGGAAACAGTTAATAAAGATAAACACTCAATAGGGAGCCAGCTAGATAATTCGAATAAAAAATTCAACAAAATGAATAAAACATTACCAATATTAGGAGGGAAATTTACAAAAACTATTATTTTTAGAAATGATACATTAAAACCTCTCCACAACAAGTTATCTGCAAAATTTAAAAGATAAGTAATTCAAGGAAGAATCATTTCATGGAGGAAATATGTATCAGATCTCTCTAATAATACTCCCAGACAAAAAATATGGGAAAAATTCGGGAAAATAAATGATACTCATATTAAACCACCTAGACATGCCATATAAAAAGGTGGGAAAAGAATACTGGATTTGAAAGAAATAAGTAATGTAATAGGAGAAAACTTAGCAAAAGTAAGTACAGTAGTGATAAAAATTTAGATGAACACTTCTGCACAAAAAGAAATAGAATTAATTACAAATTTTGAAGCAAATATTATACTGTACATATATCATAGTAGAAAGTTTAGTGTAGAAGTGTTGGAATTTGCTCTCTTGAACAGCAGTACATCTGCCCCTGGAGGTGACAACATTTGTTTTGAAATGATCTGCCACTTAGCACCTTTGGCAAAGTCATACTTATTACAGTTTTATAATTGCTTATGACTTCGAAATTTATTTCCTGATGAATGGCGTAAAGCTATAATTATTCTGGTCCCTAAACCTGGAAAGGATCCCAGTAATGTAAACAATTACAGACCAATTTCTTTAACAAGTTGCTTATGCAATTACTAGAGAAAATGGTAAATGCTCGACTAACATGGCACATTCGAGAAAATACTCCCACTCAGTTGAGGTCACAACGTAACAGATCTACATTGGATTCTATGTCTAACTTAGAAGACAACATACGAAGAGGATTTGAATGAAAACAAATTACTATACAGTAACTGTCTTTTTTGACATTGAAAAGGCATATGATACTACATGGAAATATGCAGTATTAAAAACATTACATAAAAACAGCATCCGTAGACATTTACCCAGGTTAATCCAAAACTCTGACAAATCACACTTTTCACGTGAAAATTGATGATGTATTGTAAAGTGCATTTCCACTTGAAAATGGTGTTCCACAAGGAAGCGTCCTTAGTGGCAGTCTGCTTTAGCAATAAATGATATCAGTAAAAATCTACCTGTTGGAATTAAAAGTACATTAACATGTATATGGATGATTTTGCCATATATTATTCAGTATCTTGAATAATTTAGTTAGTTAGAAATGATTTGTTTAATCAGATCTCTGAGCATCTTGAATAAAACATGCAGAACGAATCATTAATAAAAGCATAATGAAAATAGATGAATGGGCCTCATCTGTACGCTTTAAATTTTCCATAGATAAAACTCAAGCAATCACGTTTTATAATAATAAAAAGTGGAAAAATGGTGAAGAAATAGATTTAAAAATCAGAAACTATAGTATACCAACTAGCCAAACAGCAAAGTTTTAGTAATAGCATTTGATACTCACTTGAACTGGAAAATTCACAACGTACATGAAATCAGAATGTAAAAGGGCATTATATCTAGTTAAAAGACTATCGAGTACTGCTTGGGGAGCTGATAGACATACCCTTACTGTAGTGTATAAAGCAACAGCGCTGTCTATCATTGATTATGAAAGTGAAATGTATGGCTTGGCATCAGATGCAATACTGAAGATGTTAGACCGAGTTTATAATGAAAGCCTTAGAATATGTTTAGGAGCCTTTTTATCATCACCCAAGTCATCTTGACAAGTCTAATGTGGTGAACTCTCTCTCTCTCTCTCTCTCTCTCTCTCTCTCTCTCTCTCTCTCTCTCTCTCTCTCTCTCTCTCTCTCTCTCTCTCTCTCTCTCTCTCTCTCTCTCTCATAGAGAGCTAGTACCAATGAAGAGTGCTCTGAGATTTCAGACAAATGATTCTCCAACCAAAACATTGTTTGGATTAAGAGATGTATTTTTATAAACAATCATCCACCTTCTTTCCCAGTTAGAGCTAGAAGATTGTTTGAGTCATTGAGTATAAATATACAGTTACCTTTAATAGTAAAATTACCTCCTCTTTGGACAATGAATAAAATGAGAATGTGTACACACTTAGAATATTTATCAAAAGGTCATTCATGTACCCCAGAACACCACAGACGACATACAGTAGAACATATACAGTAATCCGAAAAGGTCCACATTACACAATATACACTGATGGATCTAAGTCACAATACGGAGTGGGATATGCTGCAGTATCCCAAGACAAAACATACCAGTTCTGTCTACCAGATAATGCCTCAATATTTACAGCTGAGTTATGTGCAATAGCATCAGCCATAAAAATAATTAAAGAAGCCTCATTTAATAATTTTTTTATTTATAGCAACTCCAGAAGCACTGTAGAAGCCATTCCAAGTTATAATCCAAAAAATAATATTGTAACAAAAATTAAGTTTTCACTCCATAAGTTGTGTAATAATGGAAAAAATATTGAATTATTTTGGATCCCTGCCCATGTATGGATTAAAGGAAATGAGAGGCTGATAAAAAAGCTAAAGAAGCAGTCCACGTGATGAGCAAATGCAAACGTTCCTATTAGTGACTATATAAGATATATAAAAACAATCATTGTAAATAAATGGCAAAATATATGGAATGCAGAACCCGAAAGTAATAAATTGAAACAGATACAGTAAATCCCCCTGTATTTGCAGTCTCACAATTCTCTGGCTCACCTATTCAAGGATTTCTCTATGGAACATATATATGCATTATTCACTGAAAATTTGCCCATTCACAGTATTTTTCAATGAGAAATATTCACTAATTATATATTTTGATATCATTTTCATGACTAAATGCACTTTTTGTGATAAAACTATTAAAATACTCAGGCACCCAGGTAGTGCTCGAGTTACGATAATTTGCCTTATGGTAATTTGATTTTGTGATGGGATTAGCAATTAATACCGATACAACAGTATTTATATAATATTTTTAAATTTCACATGGGCGCAGGCAGCAGCGTACAATCAGGCAGCAAAAGAGACCAAATTACTATAGACCAACTTCTGTTCTCCCATCTCTTTATCCCATATTCTAGTTAAAAAAGTAAAAGAATGATAAAAGCATTGTTAGTAATGTTATACTCTTGCGTAAATGCGTACAGCCATAAACAACCAGACGAGAAACTGTTGTTTTGCTTATAACTGAATCGGATAACAACAGCTTTTTGCTTGTATTTCAACCATCGTACAGTAGTAAACATTTACTGTAGTTGTAGTACAGATGACGTTAAGTAGAATAGGACTGATATATTTTTGCATTATACCCTTATTTAGTATCGATAAAAGATCGGCAAGGAAATATACTGCTAAATTTAAGGTGCAAGTTGTAGCTGAAGCTGAGAAAACAATGTTCAAGTTGCTAATGACTATAAATTATTGTGCACCGGCAACATGGATGAAACTCAACTGTAATTAAAATTGGAGAGAAAGTATTTTAATCAAAACTACTGGGCATGAAAGAACACAAATTACTGCTATTTTTATGCTGATAAACGATAAATATATAAAGCTCGTATTATGATGAAATCAAGTGAAAATAGTGAACAGAATCTTGATTTTTTACACAAAAACATGCCCCCAAATGGCCAATGTCACCTATTAATGAAAAAATAGCTAAATTAATTTAACATGACGTATTTAAGTTATATTTCGCCTTAAAAACACTTTGTATAACGAACAATAACCTTACCCCTTATAAATAAAGTATCTAGAGATTCATTTACACTAACTAGAAGCAAGAAAAGCACTCTGAACTGAGTTAAATATGGCTTAATAAACTTACCGCGTAATCAATTTCCAAACCAAAACATTGATCGCTATGATCGCAACTTATAATACAAAAGCAATATAAGAATACAGTACTGTATATACAATATTATTGGATACAGTGAATTACAGCATAACATTTTAAAAGATGCACATTTGTTATGTTGATGTTTGCATAATAATTGTGTCTTTAGAGTACAGTATAATGTAGGCTAGGCTACTGTTCATGTATACGATATACAATAGTGTAGGCTAAGCTAATTCTTACTTGTTATTCAATTTCTCTTTGTATTGAATTATCTAAGTCATTCTGCATGAACCTCCAGAATTAGCTGGTATTAATCATTACTATACTGTGTATGTATAGTGTAGGCTAGGCTACCATATATGTATACTGTACATGGTACTGAATACCCTAGTTTAGGCTAGGCTACATTCGAGATGAGTTTTTTCCAAAAAATGATGGGTTTTTTGGAACCTAACCCCATTGTAAGTAGGATAATACCTGTATAAGCATTTTTAGTTTTTTTTTTGTGTGTTTGAATTATCAAAATGGGCAGTTCTAAGTGTTTTTAGAAGGGTTCTAAGTATTCGTAGGTTTTAGCTATTCGCGGGTTGCCTGGGTGTTGTATGCATCCCCCATGAATACGTGGTGTTTACTGTAAAATTCCTTGTTGGAAAATGGAGTTCATCATATCAGAGAGAGACACACACACACAAGTAATTCTGACATGTTTCGAATAGGCCGTACTTGTTTGACACATGAACGCTTAATGAAGAGTCCACATGGCTCTCCTCCCAAATGCCCAGAGTGCAAAGTGATGATAACAGTCAAGCACGTATTGTGTGAATGTCGAAAATATAACTTGCAGCGATTATCAAATTTTGGAAGTAGATCAATGAAGGAACTTTTGTCAGAATCTTCTGTATTTTCAGTAATGTTCATGAGGATTTGTGATTTAATTAGTAAAATATAAAAATAAGTAAATAATAAAAATACAAAAACCCTTAGGGCATCTAATGAATTTTAAAACAACAAAATTTTAAAATGTTACTGAACTAATTCTGAATTTTGATATACCTTTTTAGTGAGTACAGTATATGGAAACATAAGTATAAATGTATTTATTGTGTGAGTGTGTTCCAGTATGAGAGCGTATGCCTTTTTACAGTTTTTTAATTTCATTTTAACTCATTCATCACCATACGGATGACCTATTTGGTCCCAGTGCTTGGTCTCTGGCCTAGACCTGGCCTTTCATTCAAATCCCTTCAGGCCAACCCTATGAGAGCTGATACTCAGCTCAGTGTTCTGGTTAAACTATTTTAATAATAATGTACGTATAATGGAGCCGAAAGTTTCATTTCAAAAAAATATAAATACTTAATTTAAGATTTATTTTTTCTAAATAGTTACCTCTCCATTATACTACAGTGACCCTTCCATGCTCTTCATATTCAGAGCACAGTACTCAGTTGTGCCTGTAGGCCCCTTGGTGTAGGTAGATGGATGGTACTTAGAAAATGGGAATAATCTTTAAATTTTAATGTTTTGTACCTTTGCTTGTAAATTTTTTAAAATTAAATCTTGAATAGTTTTTCATGCAACATTTCACTATGAAAATTAAAATCCACAATAATGTTGTTGTCCAAGTATGTTACATTTTGGAAAAGGGAGCGTGTGAGACTGCTCAGCTCTTTCTGAGAGCTGAGTAGGTACTTGAAAGCTCTGTGAACTAAATTTTTATATACTTCAACAAAAATGCCATTGGGATTTAAATTTTTATCTAGTTAATCATTATAAGTTAACAGTAAGTACTATACACTATAGGATAGTATGTACCATCTTCTGGCCATAAAACTTAAAGTTTACCTGATTTTAGTATGAAAGTAGTTTTAGCACATCCTAATGCACAGTTTACATGTTTTAATCAGTAGGAAGATACTAAATAGCTAATTATATAACTGTGAATTTTTGAGTTGTGACTATATAGTACTCACTGATGAGTTGCCATCCTTCTCATATCTTGTAAATCCACCTGATTTTAGTATGAAAGTATTTTGGACTGCAAATTTTAATAAACATTACATGTTTTAAAAGTAGGATTTTACTAAAAGCTAATTATATAACTGTGAATTTTGAGTTGTGGGTCTTAGTACTCACTGATGAGTTGCATCCATTCTCAAATATCTTGAAAAAATCAGTCAGCTGGGTAAGGAGAATGTAAGTAATTTTGGGACTGGAAATTTTATATTGAACATTACAATAGCTTTTAAAATATTCATTTTTCACAAACCTGTTATGTACTCATAATGTAGCCCAGTTTGTGGGTCTTCACAAATCATGAATGCTCCATTCCCAAAACAAAAGAAAAGAACATTGATTATCATTTTTCTACTGATATGTTTACCAAAATGCATAATTTTCTTGATTATCCAACTCCTTACTTTATTGATATAACAAGTAAATATTTAGTAAGTTAGTTCTGATAAGCTATATCAGATGCTTCAGGAATCTAGTCTTATGGCAAGGGACAAAATGTGATAAGTAGAAAGTTTCTATACTTCAAACCCACACTTGAACATTACAGAAACTCTACAGCCAACATTATTTTCATATGATTATCATTCATTTCAAGAGATATGTTTGCAAAATGCATAATTTTCAAAAATTTAACCTAGCAAAATACCATTATGATCATGTAACTAACAAGTAAAGAATCAAGGTAAGTTAAGTTCTGATAAGCTGGTACAGTACTACCATATATACTAACCTGTATTGTTAGTGGCCTTCAGGTGTTTGGAGTTGCATTATCATTCCCCATCATTTCATGAACTGTAATGAGCCATTTGCTAACAGGCTGAAAAACTTTATTTTACATGCACAGGTGGTAACTCAGCCGAAAATTTCATAAATTCTTTCGTCATTTTGTCGTAATTTTTGCACTGTTCTGTATTAGCCGTTACATAAAGTTTTATATATGAAACTGTGCGCAATTTCATGTACAATACAGCAAAATACAACCCATGGTTGTAGCTTTTATCAGTTTGGAAATATTTTCATATAAACCACGATGACTGCCAAAATTTCAACCTTCGGTCAACTTTGACTCGACCGAAATGGTCAAAAAATGCAATTGTAAGCTAAAACTCTTACATTCTAGTAATATTCAATCATTTACCTTCATTTTGCAACCAATTGGAAGTCTCTAGCACAATATTTCGATTTATGGTGAATTTTTGATAAAAACTTTTTCCTTACGTCCGCGCCAGAAATTCTTTCGTCACGTTGTCGTAATGTTTGCGCCATTTTATATTAGTCGTTACATAAAGTTTTATATATGGAAATGTGCGCAATTTCATGTAGAATACAACAGAAAATAACTCATGGTTGTAGCTTTTATCAGTTTTGAAATATTTTCATATAAATCACGATAACTGCCAAAATTTCAAGCTTCAGTGAACTTTAACTCGACCGAAATGGTAAAAACGCAATTATAAGCTAAAACTCTTACATTCTAGTAATATTCAATCATGTACCTTCATTTTGCATAAACTGGAAGTCTCTAGCACAATATTTCAATTTATGGTGAATTTCTGAAAAAAAAAAATTTTTTTCCTTACGTCTGCGCGGTAACTCGGCCGAACATCCCAGAAATTCTTTCGTCATTTTGTCGTAATGTTTGCATCGTTTTACATTAGTCGTTACATAAACTTTTATATATGAAAATGTGCGCAATTTCATGTAGAATACAACAGAAAATAGCTCATGGTTGTAGCTTTTATCAGTTTTGAAATATTTTCACATAAATCACGATAACTGCCAAAATTTCAACCTTGGTCAACTTTAACTCGACTGAAATGGTCAAAAAACGCAATTGTAAGCTAAAACTCTTACATTCTAGTAATATTCAATCGTTTAACTTCATTTTGCAATAAATTGGAAGTCTCTAGCACAATATTTTGATTTATGGTGAATTTTTTAAAAACATTTTCCTTACGTCTCTGCGCGGTAACTCGGCGAACATCTCAGAAATTCTTTCGTCTCGTTGTCGTAATATTTGCACTGCTTTATATTAGTCGTTACATAAAGTTTTATATATGAAAATGTGCACAATTTCATGTACAATACAACAAAAAATAATTCATGGTTGTAGCTTTTATCAGTTTTGAAATATTTCCATATAAATCACAATAAATAGAAAAATTTGACTTTCAGTCAACTTTAACTCGACCGAAATGGTCGAAAACTGCAATTTTAAGCTAAAAAACTTACAGTCTAGTAATATTCAATCAATTAGCTTCATTTTTCAACAAACGGGAAGTCTCTAGCACAATATTTCGATTTATGGTGAATTTTTGAAAAAAATATTTTTTTACGTCCGCACGTTACTAATTCATGCATCATTTTGTGATAATATTTTCTCTGTGTTGCTTTGATCGTTTTAAAATTTGTTATATACCAAAATCATCGCAATTTAGTGTACAATACAACTAAAAAAAATTAACTCATTAGCTTTAACCATTTTGCTTACAGCGCGATTTGTATACAATTATATACGAGTTTTTTTTTCACTGTCATATATTCCAATATTTATATATGATAATGATATTTTTTTTCATTTCTGGTGGTTGCATACTAAAGTTCAGGCAATGACAAAAAAAATGAGCCAAAAATGAACTCTTTTAATCTTAAAAACTAAGCGTGCTGTGATTTTTTGAAAAAAACTTTTTTTCTGCTTCGGCGCTAACTCACCAAACGCCGCTGGCATACAGGAGACGTTTTTGTAAATAGGGCTTCGGCGTTAAAGGGTTAAAAGTACAGTTTGTTTGTTATGGTAAGTATCAATACCACTCCCATAAATGTTTAAACAAAATAAAAAAGGCAGCACTGCTATTCTAGGAGTACAAAGGCCAGCAACCTGAGTGCAACATATAAGGCCTGTCTTATAGATTATTGCCATCGTCTTTCTTAATTATTATTTTTATTATTTAGTGCTGCTGCATTGCCACTGCCCTTTATAATTAAGTCAATGGCAGTTTCAGTATTTTCAAATTGGAAATTGGTCAGGTAGTAATTGCAGAAACTGTTATTTCTCTGTTTTTATAAACTAAAAAATTCCAAGTAAAATAAATACTAAACAGTAAAATAATTCAATGTAGCATATGCATTTTTGTTATAGTACATAACCCCAATTCAGTAATGAAAGTTAACAGAAACACAGTAATTAAAATATCTGAAAATTCAAATGATTTCTCTCTGCTGCTACTGTAGTATATCCAGTTGTAATTGTCTATTTCAAGAATCAGTTCAGCTTAGCAGCATTTAATTTCTGAGTCTTCTTTCCTTTATTAATCCTTGTTTTGCTCATGGCTTGTTGTGTTCTCATGTCATGAAACTGTGTGTTTTATCTGTCCCAGAAAATTTCTCCTTACATTAACTTTTACCTACCCATCCTCCTCAGTCACCATAATGGAGGACCAAGCCTGGCTCCTGATAATGATTTGTTCAAATACCTGGCCAATGTTTATGCTTCAAAGCATGCTACCATGTTCAACGGCAATCTTTGTGAAGGGGACAACTTTAGGAGTGGCGTTACAAATGGAGCTGCATGGTATGATGTTAAAGGTAAGAGATGAGATGTACTGCACTGTGATATCTTAATTAAAGCATATGAAAAGTTAATCCAGAGCTGTATACTCTCTAAAACTGTTTTATACTGCACTTAAATGTTGGATATGCTCCTAACTTAATTCCACTCACTCATGATGCCTTCTCATTTTACTTTAGTTCAGAGTTACAAATATGTCCATTACATATTGGAAGATTGTGACTTGTTTAGACAACTAGTGAGTAGGAACCATTTCTTCCCAGTAGCTGATAACAGAGCTGTCCAAGTGCTAGCATTACCTCTTACTGCATAACAAACAAATGATCTTTGACAGACAGAAATAATATCCAGTTCAAATATTCTCCATGATTAGTACTTCTAAGGGATAAATTTATACCTGATAATGGACATATATTTTTTATGGCAGTATCTTTTAATTCTTTCGTGATATTGGCCAAGTCAGGTTTGGTCTATGATGCATTTACTGCCCTCACAGTCCATGCAAATTTGCATAGAAGTATTTTTTTTTTATTACTCAGTGTAACTTTATCTTTCATGCTACATTAACCTAGTTGATGTCTTTTCAAAGCTAAAGAGTTGTACTGTATCATGATATGTTGAAAAAACCCCTAAAACAAAAATAGAGGATCTTGTCACGAGTTGAAGTTAGCCATAGTAGAAAATTTTTCATGCTACTTTTTTCTAAAATTCATCAAAAATTGCCAAACAGATACAGTATCTCATTTTTTATACAGCACAAAAGTACAATATATTGCCTTTCTTTTCATATATAATTCATTATATACTGTTTGTGTTAAGAATGATACCACAAAGCACAGTGAAACAAATGCAAAATATACACTTGTCATAGGTTATTGATAAGCAACACCTGTTTATGTTACTGTTTTTAAAAAAATCACCAAAAATAGGTAAATTGAGTTATCCAATTTTTCTGTACTCACTGAGAGATTACAGTACTATAATCCCATTTAATATGATACATAATTCATTACTGTGTGTGTTATATGACTGACACAATGCACACCCCAAAAAAGTAAGTAAACTTACTCATGTGAGCATCCATAGAGAACTTAGCAATAAAGGGAGATTTCACAAGTTTCTTGCATGTAAAAATTTACCAAAAATAAGTAAATTGAGATACCTAATTTTTATATACACTGAGAAAGTAAGACAAGTTTGTGTTTGCAGTGATATATAATTGAATACCATATGTGTTATATATGACACAATTCACCCCCCCAAAAAAAGTAAACAAACTAGTCACATGAGCAGTTGGAGAAGTTATGCATACGGTAAAATATCTTGAAGTTATGCATAATTTAAATTTTCAAAAAGGTGTGCATATAATTGGTAATATTTTTGAAAATGGAAAAGCACGATAAATCGTGATAATAATCATATATTGCCAAAAAAATGCTTATTATGCACCAACGCACAAGAAAAAAAAAAAAACATATTAATAATAAAAATTGCCATAAAATAATGCGCTGTATAAAAGTAAATAATATATATATATATATATATATATATATATATATATATATATATATATATATATATATATATATATATATATATATATATATATATATATATATATATATATATATATATATATATATCTATATCTATATCTATATCTCATGACTTCATATTCAAACTTCTTTGTTATGATGTGCTTTTCTGATTTTTGCTGAATTTCTTCAAAAAATATCTTCTGATGCACAAGAAGGTTGACTGCACACTCAGAAAATGGGGGCTGCTTTTGATGTGGAACCATGCATGGAAAGGTTAAAATAATAGGAAGAATAGTTCATAGGGGGATCGAAAGGTGATGACACTGAAACTTGGGATAAATTATTTTATATTTTGATTACTGTGAAATGACCAAGATGTGCACACATCCCCAGATTGGTTTGTTCACTGCAAGAAAAAATAACAGTTGCCTAGCCCTCATGAAAGTATGGAAGAATATATAGATTTCTGTATTTTAAAAATTGTGTGGAGGGTTAAATAGATTTGGAGACAGCAGGTCAAAAAGGGATGTGGAGTTGGTCGAGAGATGCAGGGATGAGAAATATGTAAGATGTGTGTGTGTAGTAGTTTTGTTGTTGTTGTTTACTTCTTCCACTCTGCATCCCCAACTGGGGATGTGATGCATGTTATGAAATGAAGTAATGGTGGCATGCAGACAATAAATTGCCAAGAGAAATGCTCAAATTAATACAGTATATGTAAATTAAAACAGAGAGCAGAAGCCTTACAAATGAGATGAAGGAAATTCAAGGTTGGAGAATGGTCTATGTAAACGATAAGACAGAAGCCCATTTGTTCAATTCTGTGAGAGGGACCAAGTGCACAGAAACACTTTTGATATATTATAACTGTACAGTATACTGTATAGTATAATGTGCAATTAATAACAAAAATGCTACTCTACCAACCATTAATCTGCAGAGTACTAGTTCCACGTTTTTATTTGTTTCATATGAAGTATGCTCAATTTTATTTCATAAAAAACAGTGGGAACAGAGCAGTACCAAGTAACTCCTGTATTCCCTGCTGATCAGAAACCAGTGCAAGTGCCATTTAGTCAGGACTGCAAGAACTGTCACTTGCAGACCACTGGCTTAAGCAAGAATTTTACAGTACAGGCAGTCCCCGGTTATCGGCGATCCGGTGTTTCGGCGCTTGTCGGCTGATGAAACTCGGCAATTTCGGTGCCAATAATTGCGAATTGGCGCCGATACATACCTAACAGAGGCGCTGATAACTGAAAATCAGCGATTTTCAGCGCCGTTTTGGCGATTTTCAGCACTTATCAGCGCCGATAAGCCCCGAAAGTGACAATTTACAACCCTGTGGGGTCTCTTTTCAGGACGCTCATAAAAATGTTAATTTTACCAAGTTATACGTTTTTTCTAATAATTATTTTATTTTGTAAAATTATAATTACAGCTCACACACCATCGTAACAGATAACTAAAATCAGTAACAAATTCTGAGTATATTTGTTGTAAAATATGTCTCTCCTGTGCTGAGCTATTATAGTTGCCATAAGTCATTTATGGACCATTGAAGTGCTATGAACTTCTTTCCCGCTAAATTCATCCAAACCGAATGGTGCTTAATACTCATATGAGTCATCCCATCCATCACTAAGAACCTGTTATAGATACTCATATGATGCTTCCTGTCCATTAAGGGTTAAGGGAATGAAAATTATTAAAATCAAACAATCCCATACACTGATGAAGTTAATAAACTAGCTCCTTATAATTCAGATGATTGTACCCTCCACAATTTGTCATCTTTTTAATTTAGCGGTGTTCATATCAGCTATCAGTATCATTGTAGATTTAAGTGTTCATAGTTTCTGACTAATAATTTTCATTGGTTTAACCCTTAAGGGACGGCATGATTTATCAATGTGCAGCACCCCAGACTGGGGAAACTTTGAGGTTGGCAAAATAAAAAAAAATCACATCAATGGAAAGAGAATGACACATACATTCACACTGTATAAATAAAAAAATTCTAAAAAATTTTCCATACCTTCCACGAGAAGTTGAAAATGACTATTTACAGCCCCTTGTGGGGCCTCATTTACAAGACAATCGTAAATTTTACCAACTTATATATGTTTTATCTAATAAATAAATTTATTGTATTTTGTAAAATTATTATTACTGCTCACACAATATCAAAACAGATAAGAAATAAAAGCAGTAACAAATTTTTGGCATATTTGTTGTAAAATATTCACGTAAATTTATGAAAAGGAAGACTCAGTAACTTTTTTTTTTTACTTTTACATGCTTTTTCTAATATTTCTTTGCAATTTTCTTTGTAAAATTATATTTACAACCGACACACTATCGTAAAAGACAAAAACAAGAAACAACAGCAACCCCTTTATATATTTACAAGCAAATTTTCAAAAAGACTCAAGTGAGAGAGAGAGATGCAGTACTCTCCCCCTTGAAGTCACAAGCATTACTGATACTGGCCTAACTCTCATGTCTATAAAAGTTGCCATTAGCGAATTTATAGCATATAGAAGTATTGGCACCTTTGTTTCAAATCATTATTACCATAACAGTGGTGCGTAATTCTGCTTCACACTGAAGCTCAATCCGTCCACCTCCCCAAACCTGTTTTACTTCTCACCGAGGCTCAATCCGTCCCTTAAGGGTTAATATCATCTACCAAGTAGTTAGTATGTTTGAGGTGACATATTAGAAATAAATCTCTCATCAGTGTAAAGTCAGCTATTAGGTAGTTGCAGATACAATAATAATTTTGTATCAAGTCTAAGTGTTTAAGGATAATTTTTATCACTTGAATGTCATTAGTCAGGTGACTGACATTTTTTTATCTATTTATTTATTGATTTATCTTTTTTTCTTTCCTAATAACTGATCTCTTCTTTGTGTATTTCCTGTTATTTTGTGTAACTTCTTTCAAAGGAACACCATATTCTCTGGGGAGTTTATATTCTAAATAATAATCATGATGATTTAATTATGCATTTCTGTTATGTTTTGTTTAATAAATCTGTAGTATTTAGATTTTTCGTGGAAGGATGTGAATATATAATCAAGCATTTCTTGTAAGGGTATTACTGTATCTAGCATTGCAAGTTGATTGCCAGGAACATATTTTTAGTTTTCTGGGGCCTATCATGCAAAATTTTCAGGGAAGTTTTTATATTTAACATACTAGGCAAGAGTTTGTTGTGTATGTGATAAGAATTACTTTTCGTAGTACTTTCATTAAGGACAGTTATGTTAATTTTCAGGTGGAATGCAGGACTTCAATTACGTCTTCGGTTCTTGTTCAGAGGTTACATTTGAGTTGTCTTGCTGTAAATATCCAAGAGCATCTGGTTTAGTAGAAGAATGGATCAACAACCGTGAATCTATGGTAGCATTCATGGAACAAATTCATATGGGTGTTAAAGGTAAGTGTTATATCTTCATGAATAAAGGCTTTCCCAACATTAGCAGAGGACTGTTTGTTTCTATTTTTTCATCTTTTGGTTCTGGAATAACAATGAAAAGAACCGTGTTATCTTTTCATTTTATACAGTTCATGGTGTGATAATTAGCGTAGTGTAGAGAAGAGTAAGGATTAAATATATTGTTATAATTATTATTGGAAACAAACATTTAATTAAATAACTTGCAAAATACAGAAATGCATTCCTACCTCAATGGCATTGAACTTAAGACCTCAAGGCACCTTGGGTGAGAGATGAGTCCATTTTCAACCTGAGAAGTTTTACCCAATTTCTGGACTAGTGAATGTAATGGAAATAAATGCACAACAGTGGGTGAAATATAGACATGAATTTGTATCTCACATTGGAAATTAACCTTAGACATGTCGGGTGGGAGATGGGCTTTTCCAACCAGCCCACAGAATTGTGTGAAAAAAAATATTGAACCCAAGTTCTGGCAGAGCATCAGGTGGACCTGGGCAGGCTAAATATTGCACTAGTGGGTTTTACCCAATGTCTTGACTAGTGAATGTTATAGAAATAAACACACACAGTAAAGTTCTGTTTCAAATTGGGATTAAATCAATGACCTCTCAGGCTGAGAGATGAGTGTGCCTCCAGCCAGGCCACAGAAGTCATAAGAGAAACTGGAACCAAAGCACTTGAATAATCTGAGCAGGCTGATTATCTTTCATTAGTAAGTTTTATTCAGATTCCTAACCAACCAGTCACTAAATAGCATTTGATTCAAATTACCCAAGCAAGTGAATTTGATGTAAGTAGATATAAAGTAATACGCAAATTATTAGAAATTTGAACATTGCATTGGGATTGAACCCTGGATCTCTCAAATGAGAGACAAGGGAACTTTCAACCGTCCCACAGAAAGCAATAAATACAGTTCAGAACCTAATTATAACTGTACTTGTACTTGAAAGTTGACTGGGCAACCTAGAGATTTTGTATCCGCAAGGTGTTCTCAGCTTCCTAATCAAGCTGTGACTAATTGATAGCATTAAATGTGATTGACCACAGTGAATGAATGTGATTAAAATAAACATACAACGATGGGCAAAATGTTGAAATAAATTTCAGACAACATTGGAATGGAACCCAGGAATTTTCTGGTGAGAGATGAGGGATTTTCAACCAGGCCAGGGATGTCATAAAGAAAGTTGGGATCTAAATACATTGATTTTTTTTCCAGTTTTGCTTAATATCCCAACCATCCAATGACTGAGTGATAAAGCCTCTTTTGAGATCAAATCCAGGATCTCTCAGATGAGAAACCAAGCTTCAGAGGTCAAATAAAAAGTTTGAATCTAAGTACTTACTCATTATCTGTGGAGCTACCTGGCCAGGCTGAATACTTTGATCATAGTTTTACCCAATTTCCGACTGAGCAGTAACCAAGTTATGGCTTTCAATTTTCATGACCCCAGAGAGTGAATGTGATGGAAAATAGCTGCACATATTAGTGTGTAAAGTAAAGAAATACATTTTTGACATGAACCTTACCTCTCCATTATATAGTATTTGCTTCTGTGCCAGCAGGAGTTTGACAGATTGCAAAAGAAAACTTGAACTCTTGGTTTTCTGTGAATATCCATTTTCTATCCATCTGCTTCCATAACCCCAACCAGGGAACCAATAGGTATAGTACAAACACTTGTAGCCGGTCAGTCTACTTCTGTCACCAGTTTCAATAGGAGGTTGTTAAATGTACTCGGGTTTTTGTTGAAGAAATTGGTTTGCTTTTAATTTTCTTTGGTTTTACTTTGAGTGTTGGATTGGTAAGAACTGTAAGGTAAGAGTTGCTGTAATAGCGCTTATTCCAGTTTTATTGATCCTCGTGAGATGTGTATACGGTTGGAACAACCCATGTGAGTCGTAGTCTAACAAAATCGTGGAAATTGATTACAAGCGAAGAGAGTTTATTAGTATATAGAAACAACTAAAGATGAGGATAGGTCTCGCAAGACTTGTTAAAGGGATGCAAGTTTTGTATGCTTCCTCTTTTAGTAACTGGATAGGTCCTCTGCTGCTTCTCTTCAATCTGTTGCTCCAGCTAAGCTTCCCATCAATTCAGGGCATTAGATTTGATAGGATTTAGTAGTTTTTTATGTTCACTTGGTGTAAATTTCACGTGATTTTTTTTTTGCAATACCCTCCCGAGTGTCTCATTAAGTTCAGGTGTATCCCTGCATCTGAGGAAGGGTCAGCCCCCCTGCTATTGGCTTGCCATGTCCTTGGCATGTCCTGTCTTGCTCCTTCTGGGCCTGAACAACAGAGAACTGAGACATATCAGGAATTGGTGTGGATCTGTGCCTGTTGTCTCCTTCCTCTGTTCTGCCTGGTGTTAGCAGCACCAGTTCTTGTGCCAGAGTTCATTCTCTGATGTGATCGCTCAGGAGAGAATAAGAAGAGTCGCCCAATGTTTTTCCTTCATTTAATTTTAACCATACTGGATCGGTTTGGTAGGAGTGATGCTTCGACTCTACCTGGTAACGTCAAAGCAGGGTCATATATAAGTTACTTACTAAGTAAGTACTGTACTGTAATTACATAGCCATAGGTTTTCAAACCACGGGAGCCTAAAAATTGAAAATTCGCAGTGGTATTCAATTGTTTTGTGTAGGCGACAAGACCCCGCCCACTTTCAGGTACTGATAGGAACAACTTAGCAGAGAGCTTCAATTGGTTTTCTGCTGGCTCCCAACTAACATCGGGGATTTTCCGCAGTCTGCTTCATCGTTTTTTCAGATACTGTTGCCGACTTTTGGTGAAGTATTCAAATTTTTTTTGGCTTTCAACCTTTTGTTATTTGGTTAGCTTTGGTTAACAATAGTTATAATCATTTTTGAGTTACAATGTCGGATTCTAGCTCATCTAGCATTCACTTCTGTGTAGAAGGGTGTGTACGACTAGGTTAAGGAAGTCTTCGTGTGATTCTCAGAGGAAGTGTACTGAATGTAGGGGGGCCAAGAGTGCAGTAAAGATAACACTTGCATAGAATGTCAGGGTTGGGATGATAGGAAGTAGAAAATATTAAAGTCTCATTTGGAAAAACTCGAAAGGGATAGGAAGAGGAAGGCGGCCACTAGAGCCGAGAATAGAGCTAGTGTAGAGTCAACTTCTGTATCAAGTCTTGTAGAAGGTAGAGTTACTTCTTCTCCAGTTCCTACTGTGTCTCCTATCATTAGTCCTTGTGCTCTACTTTACCACATACTTCTGTACCAGACTCCCGAGCTTCCGATCTTAATGCTATTGCCAGCCTCGAATCAAGGTTCAACCATAAATTTGAATTTATAGCCAATACATTGAAGGAAATGGGGTCTTCCATTAGAGCTTGTATGGAGCAGGAAGAATGTGCAAAGTGATAGTGCTGTGAAAAATGACAGTGTTGTGCATGTTGAGGAGGTGGCTACTCGTCCCACCAGTGCTCCTAGATGAAGGTCCCTGTCCTGCTCCCCTGCAATGGGGAGAAGACATACCAGAGGTCCAAGGGAGGCTGGTGGGGTTTGTCCACGGCATTTGCCCCCCTTCATTGAGCCTGCTGAGCATTCCCAGGCTGCAACAAAGCGCCGTTGGAAAGGTGTCTCAGTGCGTAAGCATCAACTTTCTTCAGAGTCAGAGGTTTCCAGCCCTGACGAGAAGCGCCCATACCACAACCCAGCACCATCGTACCTGGTTAAGGAACACACCATTGATTTGGACTGCTCCCCTCCTCCAGCCGAGAGGTATAGGGAGGCCAGCCATAGCCCACAGCCCTCCTGCAGTTTTATGGACCCATCTGCCTCCTCTTCAGCTCTTCCTCATTGTCCTCCTTGGAACAGCCTGGAGCACTTCTTGCCTCTTAAGTGCCTTTATTTGGCGTCCAAGCACCCAAAGCGCCCATCGTCTTCCTCGAAGATCCATTGTACCTCCAAGCTCCTGTCTACTCTCGAGCATTTGGCATCCGCCTCCTCATGTCAGGCTCCTTCTGCAGTCAGCCTACTGGAAGTGCGAACTGATCTTCATGTCTTGAAAGAAGTTATAACAATGTTTGAAAATTCAGTCCGTTTTCAGTAGCTGGCATGGCATTGTGGAAGAAAGCATAGGATTCTCTCTTTTTCTCCTATGATCTTTTTGCCTTGAAGTAGGGTGTCGAATTTTCTTGAGCTAGGGGGTACAGTGTACCTGGAGTACCCACCAGTCTCGGTGGATGGCTTATGGTGTTTTTCACTGTTGGCGCAGTCTTGTCTGGTTGTTTTTTATATTGGTACTGCACCCAGGGCAAGGGCACTTATATATGCTTTGCTAGCCATCAGTTCTATCCTTCGCTGTAAAGCTCCCACTTAAGTAGAGGCGCCTCATGGCTTTACCGCCACGCCACTGCAGGTTAAGATGAGCACCAACCAAAGGCATTATTCACCTGCAGTAGCTCTCGTACCATGTAAGGAAATGACAAGCATTGTTTCAGTGTTAGCTATTTTTCTATTTTAAAGTCACTACCATGCCTTAATGTTTTGGAATGGAATATGTCCATGTATCCCACCCCCATTTAGTGTGGGATTCAGCTATATAATTACTTGGCAAGTTACTTATATAAAAATGATATTTTCATAATAAAATTAAGTTTCATATATACTTACCATGGATGTAGGGCACAAACAGAATAAGGTTTTCTGCTAAGTTGTTTCCGGTACTCCCGTTAGTGGCCGGGGCTTGTCACCTACACTAAACTATCGAAGTGCTACTGTGATTTTTTAAATAAAGGCTGCTGCACGAGTAAGAAACTATAGCTGTGTACTTATATGGTAAGTATATACTGTGTGACACTTAATTTTATTAAGAAAATATAATTTTTATGATACAGTATGTGTTTTGCTCTAACAAGGATAGTCAGTTTTCATAAGTATGTAGCAGGAACCTGTGTACGGCACTTTCCCCTGTGTATTACTCTTGAGTATTTCTGTTCATTCTAATGCCTTGTTATTGTTTCAGTTGGTTTTCCATGTTTCTTGTTGGTTTGGAGTCTTGTAGAGATTTGTGATAGTTTTTTGTAGCCTTTTTTGTATAGTTTTTCATAGATAGTGCTTATGGTGTTTGTTTTGGCACGGTAGCCTGTTATTGTACAATTTTCTAACCAAGTAATCTTAGTTAATTTTGTAAGTTCTTAAATTTTTGTAAACGATTGTGATTTTTGTATTGCTGCTCAAGCTGCTTTGGACCAGCGAAATGTGACTTAGTGGATGATGGCCTGACTAGGTGAGTTAGGCCCTAGTGTACTTGTTAGGTTATGCCGGGGCAAGTACCTGGTTTATGTTTTCACTGAACACAGGTCCTCATCTTCCATGTTCATCTTGTTGTGGGCAACAGTGTTCTCCCCAGCTTTTGTGTAATACATCCCATGACCCATGGACTAGTGGTCGCTCAGAAGAGTTTATATTAGTGTCATACGCAGAAGCCCTCTGCAGATATTTCATTGTATTCCATTTCTGTACCAGTGTCCATGACTCCCTCTGTAGTGGTATTTATTAAGACGTAGGTTTGTTTGGTTATGTTTCCTTTTAGACCATGGTGCCTCCTTCAGTGACATCTGCCCTTCTTGATTATTTACACTGACGGGCATTTTCTGTTATGCAGGGAACCATACATTACATAACCTTTATGGTCGACCACTGGCTCCTCACATATGTGTTATGCATATTGCAGGAGTCCTTTTCAGTACTTCTGACATTTGGTGTCATGGATGTGACACCTTCCCTGTGCATAAAGTCCATGTTGCTGTGCCTCTACTACCTGTTCCTCTTGCTCCTATGTATTCTGCTGTTCCTTGAATGCCAATGACAGAATCTGTTGTTATATCATGACTGGAGGACATTCCTCTCTCTAAACTTAGGCGTTGTTGACGTAAGTCCACATGACCCACCAACTACAATGGTTATTGTAGGTAGGGTGGGTTTGACTTATTTCAGGTTAGATTTTTTTGGGGTTGAGAATTCTGATGAGGAATCAGTAGAGGATCTTTGTGCTGTTATGGGCAAAAGTATATATAATGAATTACCAGATTGGATTTGTTTTATTTTCATCCTTGAACACTTTCCTTGCATGTCAAAAAAGGTTTATTTGTGAAAGTGTGCAAGATTGACAGTCTTTTACTGGTGGTTGTGATCTGCCCTTGGTAATGTCCGTCATCTAAGTTCACCATCCTATGTCACACATGCAGTAACCCCACATTTGTTAAATTGATGGCATAAATTTTTTTGTATCTGCAGTGATTGAAGTTTGGCAGATTTTTCATTGATGGTGAAAATGAAAATTTATGAACAAAATTAAAAATTTTTATTTCAAACTAATAATATTTCTTCAGATGTTTCTTAATCGGGTTGAAGGGTATTATAAGGGTCTGCATCAAATTAATTTCATTCATATAGAGCAATATAAGAGGAGTAGGTATTTTGAATTTTTCTTTTTTCATTTAAAGGGCCAAAAAAAAGTAAAAGGAAAAGAAAGGAACGCAGAGTAGGGTGTGTGGGTTAAACTTTACATAGTGTGTGTGGTGTCCTTTATCCTTGGTGTATATAAATATAATAGCATTATCCCAATAAGTAAAAATTTTCTCCCTCTTAATGGCCAGTCCTTCTTAGTGTGTGCTTGAAGGGTGGACTTGGTGCATTTCAAGTTTTGTGGTTGGCTGGCACAGGCTAAAGTTAGGTTACAGTCCGTATCTGTACTCACCCTATAGTGTCACCCCTTTGGCATTATTGGTGCAGATAAGTAAGAGATTGCTTGTTAAAAAGCACATTTCATCTGTATATGATGGTGATGTCCAGATTTTATCGTTTATAATAACATTACAGGTTTGGTAATAGATGCCGATACTGGTGCAGGTCTTCCGGGAATGTTTGTTAGTGTAGAAGAAATAAACTACAATATAACAACATCAAACCGGGGAGAATACTGGCGACTTTTGATGCCTGGTGAATACACTTTAGTTGCCAAAGGGTTTGGGTAAGTTTACTCATTTAGTCGATTTCCCAATCTTATTCATTTTTATTTACAGGTACTCAAGATTTTCCAGTATTTTTTAATTCCTTTTACTGTTCTTAAGTACTTTTAAGTTTATTTGAAGCTAATATAGTATTATGATGTTTCTGAGGGCTCACACTTAAAGTGGGTATGTTACTGGAATATTATTTTGCTAACTAGTATTTTGTCATAGGAAATGATTTTGACATACAGAAAGGATGTGAAGACTATTTTCTGACTTTCCATGTTTCATTATAGTTGGAAACAGGCAACTGTCACCGTGCAATTGGTTGTTTCTCTAAATTTGATAGTTAGGTGATTGATTTCTTTTGCTTTTTTATTTCTATTTTTGTCTGTTTCAACAATGAATATTGAAACAGATGAAAATAGAAATAAAAAAGCAAAAGAAATTTTATAAAAATCAGTGAGGCCACCTTTCAAGTCCAGAGTACTTGTGTATCATTGGTAATAAGTAATGTATCTTCATATACATATTATAGAACAAACACATTAAATCATTCAAACATGAGAAAGTTACATACGAAGAAGAAATGGAAAAATAATTGAAGTTCACTGCAAAACCCATGACATTGTTCAGTAAAACAGTTTCTTCAATTTATGGTTTATCAGTCAAATTATCACCCTCATATCTCTGATTCATGTTATCTGTCATCTTTTGTTGTTGTTATTGACCCATCTCTCCCTTTGATGGGTATTTTAATCTTTTACTTTTCATCCATGAATATTCTCTTAATAGTCTTGTGGGTACCCCAACTTTTCACCTATGGATATTCAGTAATATTCCTGTGGGTTACCCCAACGCCTATGCTGTTTCCTAAGTGCATGGCTTTGTAAGCAACATCTGCTGTTTTTTCAGTTGTTCTCTCTCATCTCTTCTTCAATTTGAACTTCACTAACTGGACCGTCATAATTGATACATTATACTTTGTGTTCCTTCTCTTCCCTGAAATTTTTCTATAAATACCTTTTGCTTTCGTCTATTTTCTATTTTAACCTATGTTGCAATATCCTAGATATCCTTTACCTCATGTCTCACTTTTTCTCCTGATTAATACACAGTACATGCCTCATGTTACTCAAATCTTTCATTGATGGTCTGCACCTCTTTAGGTATGGTTTCAAGAGTTGCATATCTGTTTAAGTACATACTGAACTTGTGAATTCCTAGTGTTTTTCCTAGCGTTTCCCTTGTTCAGTGAAAAGAAAATGGTGCAGCCTCAATACTCTACGAGAGGAAATGGCTCTGATTGAATGTGGGCGGTGGGTTACTTGAGTTTAGCTTTCACACTTAGCTGTGAGCCATATATTTTTAAGGGTAATGTTGTAAGATGACTTTGAAATGATATTAAAGTGTTTTAGGATGATAGTTTAAGGTATTGGTGTAGGATGATAGTTTGAGGTATACATTTGGTGTTTGAACCATTAAATAGGCAATTTTGAATGTTTTTACAGGTAGTCTTTGGTGTCTGACCTGTTTAAATATGCAGTTATAAGCATTTTTATTGGGTGGTGTCAAGTATTTGCGGATTTTAGCTATTCCCCCGGGGGTGGTTGTGGTACCTATCCCCCAAGAATACTGGGGGTTTACTGTACTGGCACTTGATGTGCTTCAGCTGCTGCTGAATTATCTCCAAAAACAAAATCCTATTGCTAGGCTTATGGTTGCATGTGACCTGAGACGGCCTGACTCCCCCTTTGTGCTTGCAGCTTTGTCCGCATTCAGATGTGTTCTGCGTCATCTCCCATTTTTGCTCTGTACTTCTACGTAAAATTCATTTTTTATTCAGATTTCATTTGTTGATGCATAGCACATTATACTACTCATATGGCACTGTTTATGCATTTAATGTTAAGATCATTCTAATACTTTTCTATCAATTCCATCAGCTCTACCAATGTCTTTTCTCCATTCTTAGGCAGTGGTGTACAAACAGCTGAGATGGCTAATCTGTATTTCTCAAATTTATCTTATACCTGTTCTATCTTTCTAATTTGTTTCAGGGTTCTTACATTCCAATTAGCCTAGTTGTTGTCAGGTTATCCTTAGTATTTGTATAACTTGGAAGATCCTCAGCACTGTCAGATGGCTGGGTCTGCAGGTCATTTGTAAATTTTGCCTGTCCATTAATATGGCAGATTCCATGGGGGATTCATAGGCTAATTACATGAAAAAGAAGCCAGTTCCTTGTACCATGCCATTTTTAGCAGACTACTTTATAGCCATTGACCTGTGCTGTTGGCTTTTGGTTTTTAACAAAAGTCATTTGCCATGCATCCAAAGTTGAAGCCAAGAGTCAGAGGGAGCAGTGCCTTCACCCTCTGCTAATGATTTATAGTCCCTATCCATCATCCTGCTGCCAATGATTTCAGGCCTCTATCCACCATCCTACAGCCAACTGTTTCTGGTGCTTATCCTGAGCAAGACCACAATTTTTGATTGTGGATCTAGCCTTTACCTAAAGAGGTGTCCACCTACAAGGCAGCAGGTGCTCATACCCATACCTAAGTTACCCCAACTTTGTACTTCAAGTTATTCAGTTACCAACCTCAAGTTTCTTTTGCATATAAGGGCTCCTATCTGAAGGTATCTCTGTGTGTGTCTGAAAGACAAGTGCCTAATGTGTAAATCAGTCTTTTGTTGCTTTCTCAAAGCTCATGGGTCAGAGGGCATGAATACTAATTCCTGTGGCCACGTGCAACCTTGGGTTTCCACCTGTGCATCTGCACTACTACTGTCAGGCTACAGTTTTCTTAATTTATTTTAAAATGGACTGAAGTGTCTGGGGCAAGTAAAGAAACAGGTTTGTAGGAAAAAATAAATTTTTTTAGAAAATGATATTTTTGAGGCGAAACTTACCCTCTTATCAGTAGCTTTGTCTTCGACTATTTTGGTGCAGGTTCGAGAAGTGTTAAAATTGAAATAATCGTTAATTAATGCTCCCAATAGTTACCCCCCCCACCCTTTGGAGGGTAGGGGTAAGACAGCAAATGTTTTGGTTGTCATTCTTCTCTGTCGGCAAATACGTCCAAGCGTTTAGACAAGTGCTCTAAAATTTGAGTGTTTTCTTGGCTAACAAATGGATTGTCTGGATTCTGGTCTGTATTTGTCAGTATGGATTCTTCTTCTTAATCTTTCCTATCAAAATCTGTTAGATTTTGTAAGGTAAGTGGTTGCAAGACCAGATTGGGTTAATTGATGTATGTATGCATGAACTATGCATGGATCATCGAGAGGTGAATTGTGATTCAGACAATCTTCATGATCATTGCAAAGATTGGTCTTTGGGAGAGATAGAGAAGATGATAAATTGCAGAATTAGAAGAGAAGGATAGACTTAAGAGAGTAAACAGAACAGTCTTGAATCTAGGTGTTCTTTAGAATTAACACCTGGTCAAGAAGATTTAATGCAATTAGATATTGACTTTGTTAAATCTAGAATTGAATTTTGTGTAACAGTTTGAGTCTTTTGTATCAAATGTGTCCAGTGCATTGGTAGGGACAATGTCCCCTTGTTCCTTTGGCCACTCTTAGGATGCAGCCTTGCCTGTCACCTCGGCACCCCCACCGACAGGCCTGATAGTCCTGGAGTTTCCAGGCATGGACTAACATCCCAGAATGTTCAAGGACTGTGCCCTCTGTCTCCTGCCCTTGCCTTCGGTCCTCCGTGGACAGAGTTAGGTCGCAGTCGCATAAGGACAGTTATGGTAGGTCTAGATCTTCAATAGGTCCAGATCTTGTGTTTGACCCCGTTGTCCCATGGTTAGTCTAGCGAATCACCTGAGCCAGATAACTGATCGCAGTCCATAGTAAGAGCTGCTGTTGCACCTGCAGCCATCTCTAGCATCCCTGAGTCTGTAGTTAGGCTATCAGGAGTAAGGATTCGTGCCAGTTCTCCCCTTTTATCACTGATGGTACAAGTTTTGTTGTTGACAAGGCCATTGTTTTGTCTGTGCCCAGGTTTTTGTGGGTTTTTATGGACTGTTTCTCAAGCTTAGGCTAAGCGTGCCAGATATTTGCTTTCAGCCGTTAGTTAGTCAGTTGCCAGAAGGCATTGAGTCTGCGTACAGTTCCGCATATGTCTTTGGTCTGCATGAGGTGTTGTCGATGCCAGGCAAAGCATTATCGAGTTACACGAGGCATCAGTGAGTCCGCACAACCAGTGGCAAGTTCGCACAGTTGTCTGCAAGTCCATACAGCTGTCTGAGAGTCTGCCCTGTTATCTGCGAGTCTGAATAGTTGTCATTAAGTCCGCATAGCCAGCAAAAAGTCTGCACAGTTGTCTGCGAGTCTGCACGGTTGTCTGCCTACCTGGGCATGGTGATTGATTCTTTTCTGTTCAAGGTTTTCTGGCACAAGCTCAAGAAGGCAATCTGTTGTAAATAATGAGAGAATTCTCCTCCTCAGGGTGTATGCCCGCCCATGCTGGTTGTATCGCTTAGGCCACTTGTCTTCTCTGGAGAAGTTAGTTCTGAGTGCTTGACTTTGGATGTTATCTCTTCAGTTGCACTGGCATGGAGAGAGACTTGGCCAGACCAAGCTATAAGGATGCGCCAGTATGCATCTTGTTTAAAAAGAGTGGTTGTCCAACATCCACTCTGTTGAGGCTGTCATTTTCCTTGATAGAGAGTCTGCTATTACTATGATGTGAGTTGCAGACATGTGCCACTTCCTTGCTTGCGCCATCCAAAGGATGGCTAGCATTATCATATTGAGAGGAGGTGAACGTGATCCCAACCTCTTGATGTAGGATATTTTAGTTATGTTGTCTCTCCCTTCTGGAGGTTTGAGTTTTTTGAGAGGCAAAAAGACAGCCATCAGCTCCAGGAAATTGCTATAAGAATTCCTCAGTGTAGCTGATCACCTCCCTACCACCTGACGATCCTCCCAATGCCCTCCCAACCTGTCAACGAGGCATCTGTGTGCATCACTCGTACAGATGGAGGAGTCAGGGTGACCTATTTTGCCAGAGATCCAAGGTCAAACTATCTCCCCAGCATTTTTAATCTTTTGAGGAGGTCAGTCCTGCATCTTTTTTCTTGCATGTGATAGCCAGAATTTGCTTATATTTGTAGTTGCAATCTAAGTATTGGATCTGTTCTGATGCGAACTGCAGCAGGCCCATCATACGTTCTAATTGCCATCTGGAAACGCTGGGCTGTGCAAGGAACCTTTTGAGGACTTGCCTTATTCTGTTTTGAGTATGATGGGGAGAGACAACTGACTGTGAAGAGTATCCCAACACAGTCCTAGCCACTGAAAGTGTTTGCTGGGTGTTAGGTGGGATTTTTTCAAATTTATTATAAAACCTTTTGATTGTAGTCTGTTGGCCATTGCTCATCGGTTTTTCAAGTACTCTTTTCTTGTGGGGCCCCCAGATCAACCAGTTGTCTAGGTAGGCTATTAGTTCTATTCCTTTTTGTTTGAGTTCTCGAATGATTACCGTTGCTAATTTTGTAAAATATTCTTTAGGCAATGTTTAGCCCAAAGGGCATGACTTTGAATCTGTATGTATCTTTCCCTATCCGGAACCTTAGGAAGGGACAGAAGGGAACAGCTGTAGGGTTGTGCCAGTATGCATCTTTCAGATCTATAGAAACTGTCCAAGTCCATTTTGGAATAATTCAACTTACTTGGGCAACGGTAATTATCCGAAACTTTTAGCAAACAATGTGTGTGTTCAGTGTTGTTTGGTTGAGAATCACTCTTCTTTTGGAGGAATCCTTTTTGAGGACTGAAGAGATGTACTTGTTTTTCTGTGGGCCCCATTATCAGGGCCTTTCTGCACATATAAATAATGCTGTCCCTCCACAGGGAAAAACTTCCACCGTTTGTGATGTTGTTGAAGCTGACTCCCAACCATACAACTCCTCTTGGTATCTGCCTCCTCCTCTGCCTTTGCTTTTTATAGACATTCCAGGTATTGATTTTCCTTTTCCCCCCCTATAAGATGGTTTTTGGACCTTGTGAAAAAGGATGTCCTTGCTATTGTTGTTGTTGTCAAATGCTGCAAACTGTGTATCACTTTTGGGGGAGCTTGCACAGTCTAACTGAGTTCAGCAACTGAACTGTAACTGCCTGTTAATTAAGGGCAGAGGTCCTGGGTACGTTACTATACCCCTCCGAAAATGTAGTCATTTCAGTCGGAGTTAGGTGGATCCTACTATCCCTTTTGGGGAAAGATCCTATTCAGCAACGATAGCTGCATGGGGAATAGAATTCCTTTTGAAGGTTTCTCCCATGACCAGCTAAAATTTGTGTCCCTGAGCCTTCTGGGTTCAGCAGGACTATTTCAGTGGCAATGTCCACTTGACATTCTTTAGTAAGAATGTCAACCCTATGTTAAGATTCCTCTGGGAGGTACCGGGGACTGATGTTACTAGGTTCTGGCCCAAACATTGATGTTATTCTGAGAAAAGGTTAAATATCTGCTCCTGGAGTTCTGCCGGAAAGTACATGATCTCCCCCTTCCTCACCCTTACTGAACCCTAGGACCCATTGAGACAGTTTAAAAGTGCTTTTTGGTCCTTGAAACTCGCTGCCAGGAGCATACTACAAATCTCGCCCACATCTGGCAACCAAGCAAATTTTCCTTGTTTTTTACAAGGACTATGCTCATGGCAGGTGGTATGGGCTGTACCCACTGGGAAAAAGTGGACCGAGCAATTTGCTACGTAACACTTGAACTGAGGATCCTGCCTAGTGGCAGCCCTGTTGTGATATAAAACAATATGTTATTAGAAGCTAGTTAGTATTAATTGTTTTTAGAATGAGGGACTTGTGTAGTTCTTCATATAGTTTCCATATGACAGGTTAACTTGATTACAAGTGTGCAGTTGTAATACATTTAATTAAATATCTATGTTAACTTAATCCCTCTAGGGTTTAGGTTAGTTTTCATACCTGTATATGGCTGTATTACTTAGACACTGTTAGTCCTTTTGCAGTGGCTAAGTGAAATTTTTAATTCTAATTGTGATGTCATTCAGACTAACTGCTATGAACTAATTTGTTAACTAACCCAAGCTACTGTTTTATATAGCTTAGGCCTTAGGTTAGTGCTTTTAGTATAATCTGCATTAAGTTAAGAATAGAGGATTTCTTAGAAGGTTCTCGCTTAACCTTTAACCTATTCTAGGCTTATTTAAAACTTAAGGATATAAACTTAAGGATTTAACATAATCCTCTTATAATCTAGTTTTCTGTTTTATGTGGCCGAGACTTCCCTTCTATCTGGTATTCGGCCATCGCTGTTTTAGGCTAATAGTAGGATATTCCTTAAAAAGGGGTTCCTAATTAATCTGGTTAGGCTACTGCCTATTCTAGGTTTAAATCACCTTTAAGGATACAGGTATAGACTACATAAGACCCTACTACTGTAGTATGTAGCCTTACAGTTATGCTACCGAGTTGTAACAAACTAGGTTATTTTATTGAGCTTGGGATACTGTTTGTATATAAGGTATTGCCAAATATGATATTTTAATGATAAAATAAAGTTTGTTCATACTTACCTGGCAGATATATATATAGCTGTATTCTCTGATAGTCCGACAGAATTTCAAAACTTACGACACACGCAGTGGGAGATCAGGTGGTTAGTACCCATTCCCGCCGCTGGGAGGCGGTATCAGGAACCATTCCCATTTTCTATTCAGATTTTCTAGTGCCACTGTCTCCTGAGGGGAGGTGGTGGCACTATGAATATATATATCTGTTAGGTAAGTATGAACAAACTTTATTTTATCATTAAAATATCATTTTGTTCATGAGACTTACCTGTCAGATATATATATAGCTGAATACCACCATTGGAGGTGGGTACAGACAGAATAGGATTTAGGAAAACACACTACATGTAGGTGAAAGATACCTTGGTTCCTTACCTGTTAGCATAGCTGACTTCGTGATTACTGTCACCCAAGTCCGCTTCTGCTTAACTAGAGTCTCCAGCAAGGGTGTGACCTGTATAGCTGGTGAGTTCTAGATGATCTGTCAACGGGGGCGTGACCACAATGTGACTAGACCATATTGACCATACAATGAGGGCAAACAAAGTAAAAACCAACCACCTGACCAAGCCTAACTAAGTTAGGATAACGCAACTAAAGCTAACGAGTGGGAAGTCCGCCACAGGCAGTCGACCCAACAACCATAAAAACACTATCCAACCATTTTCTATTGATAGGATGAGTGTCATCCCCTGCCCCCAGGAAAGTATTCATGAAACGTATGGTCCTAGCGAGAAGCAGTTCTCATATGTCGTCTTCACATCTCTCAGGTAGTGTGAAGCGAACACAGAGTTGCTACGCCAAAATGTGGCACCCAGAATGTTACTGAGTGACATATTCTTCTGAAAAAGCCACTGAAGTTGCAACCGCCCTCACCTCGTGAGCATTGACTTTCTGAAGTTTAAAATCAGTGTCTTGACAGCATGAATGGGCTTCGTTAATCGTATCCCTCAAAAAGAAAGCCAGAGCATTCTTCGACATAGGTAAGTCCGGTCTCTTTACGGAACACCATAAACTATCTGAGGGGCCTCGACTTTCCTTCGTCTTGTCTAAGTAGACTTTGAGAGCCCTAACAGGGCAAAGGACTCTCTGGCTCTTGAATTAGGATATCAGCCATACCCTTGATTTCAAGCTCTTGGGCCAAGGGTTAGACGGGTTCTCATTTTTCGCTAAAAAGGAAGGGCTTAAAGAACAAACAGCGTTAAGTCCTTTAAAGCCTATATGTCTACTAAAGGCTTGCAGTTCACTAACCCTCTTTGCAGTTGCTAGAGCGGTTAGAAAAATAGTCTTTCTGGTAATGCCTCAATGACGCAGAACGAAGAGGTTCGAACGAACTGGACATCAGGAACCGTAACACAACATCCAAATTCCAAGAAGGAGTCCTTAGCCGAGGCACCTTCGAGGTTTCGAAGGATCTAAATAGATCGTGAAGGTCTTTGTTGTTAGACAGATCCAAGTTTCTATGCCTAAAAACAGACGATAGCATACTCCTATATCCCTTGATAGTCGGGACTGCTAGTTTAACATCACTCCTCAGAAACAAGAGGAAGTCTGCTATCTGGCTCACAGAGGTTGTGGTAGAGGAAATGCCCTTCTTTCTACACCATCTCTAAAGACGGTCCACTTTGATTGGTACAAATTACTGGAAGAGAGTCTTCTAGCTCTGGCAATAGCTTTCGCCACTGGTCTAGAAAAACCTCTCGCTCTGGCCAGCTTCTCGATAGTCTGAATGCAGTTAGACTCAGAGCGGGGGAGGTTTTTGTGGTACCTCTCGAAGTGGGGTTGTCTGAGTAGATTGACTCTCATGGGCAGAGATCTCGGAAAGTCCACTAGGAAGGACATGACCTCTGTGAACCATTCCCTCGAAGGCCAAAACGGGGCGATTAACATCATCCTCGTCCCTTCCGACGACGCAAACTTCCTGATGACTTCTCCGATGATTTTGTACGGGGGAAAGGCATACACGTCCATCCCCGACCAATCCCAGAGAAGAGCGTCTACTGAGAGCGCTCTTGGGTCGAGAACAGGGGAGCAGTAAAGAGGAAGTCTCTTCGTCTTGGAAGTTGCGAAGAGATCTACCAAGGACGCCCCCAAAGCTTCCACAGTCCTTGACACACCTCTTGGTGTAGGGGTCCACTCGGTCGGCAGCAGTTGTCGCTGCCGACTTAGAAGATCCGCACGGACGTTCTCACGCCTGCAACAAACCTCGTGAGGATCGAATATTTCGGGCCTGAGCCCACAGAAGGATGTCCTTTGCTAAGGCTTAACAGGGATCGAGAGTGAGTTCCTCCCTGTTTCTTGAGGTATGACAGGGCCGTGGTGTTGTCCGAGTTGATCTGGACAACTCGGTTCGTGACTCGTCCCTCGAAGAAAAGAAGGGCCAACTGAATCGCCCCAATTCTTTGAGGTTTATGTGCCAGGACACCTGTTCCCCTCTCCAGGTGCCCGACACTTCCGTCCCTCCCCAGTGTTGCTCCCCACCCCGAGATGGACGCGCGCCGGAAAACAACACTAGGTCGGGGTTCTGAAGTTTGAGAGAAAGGCCTTCTGCCAACTTCGATGGATCGAGCCACCACCGTAGGTGATCCTTCACCTTTGGCGAAATACTCAGAGAAACTTCCAGATTCTCCTTGTCCTGCCAGTTCTCTGCAAGGAAGAATTGAAGCGGTCTGAGATGCAGTCTCCCCAGGGAAACAAACTTCTCCAGTGATGAAATGGTCCCCAGCAGACTCATCCATTCCCTCACCGAGCATGTTACTTTCCGCAGGAAGGCTGAAACTTTGTCTAAACACTGTAGTTGTCTTTCTTGAGACGGAAATGCTCGAAAAGCCACTGAATCCATCTGAATCCCCAGATAAACGATGGACTGAGTCGGGTCAGATGGGACTTTTCGAAATTCACCAGAAGTCCTAGGGACTTCGTCCAAGGTCAAAGTCGTGTGAAGATCCTCCAGACACTCGTCATTGACGAGGCTCGAATGAGCCAATCGTCCAAATAAAGAGAGACTCTTATTCCTCCAAGGTGAAGCCATCTCGCAACATTCCTCATTAAAATCGTGAAAACCATAGGAGCTGTGCTGAGCCAAGCAGAGAGCCCTGAACTGGAATACCTGTCCCCCGCAGGGCAAATCTCAGGTATTTCCTCGATAGAGGATGTATAGGGACGTGAAAATAGGCGTCCTGGAGATCGAGAGAAACCATCCAGTCGCCTGGTCTTAGGGCTCCCATGACCGACTGGGACGTCTCCATTACGAACTTTTCCTTCAGAACGAAATGGTTCAACTTGCTGACGCCCAGAACTGGTCTCCATCCCCTGACTGCTTGGTACCAGAAACAGCCTGTTGTAAAAGCCCGGGATTGTAAATCTGAGACCTGCTCCACAGCTCTCTTCTCGAGCATTTGCTCGAGCAGGTCGAAGAGAATCTGCTGCTTCTCCTGCTGATAGGATGGCGACAGATCTATGGGTTTCGTGCATAACGGAGGCAATACGAGGAATGGGATCTTGTATCCCTTTTCGATGACTTGAGGGACCAGTTGTCCGTCCCTCTCTCTCTCCAGGCTCTTGCAAAAGAAAGAAGCCTGGCTCCTACCGGTGTCTGAAGGTCCGCGGAGTCATTTCTTGCCCCTGGTCTTAGAAGGGGCTCTACCTCTTGAGGGACCTCTTCCTCGAAAGGACGATCTAGAAGAGGGTCCTCCACGAAAGGGCTTCTGAATCTTGGAAGCCTGCCCAAGGGAAGAAGTCGAAGGGGCTGCTGGACGTCTAGAAGACTGGGCCAGGAGGTCCTGAGTAGCCTTCTCTTGCAAAGTGGCAGCCATATCCTTGACTAAAGACTGGGGAAAAAGATGGCTAGAAAGCGGAGCGAACAACAACTCTGCCTTCTGAGTAGGAGAGACCGACTTCGCAGTGAAGTTGCAGTAAATGGCTCTCTTCTTTAAAAGCCCCGTACAGAAGTGGGCAGCCAGTTCTTCGGAGCCATCCCTAACCGCCTTGTCCATACAGGATAGGACGCTAAACAAATCTCCCAGACTAATGGAGTCAGGGCTACGAGCCTGCAAGTCCAGGACTCCCAGGCACCAGTCCAGAAAGTTGAAGACTTCTAAAGACCTGAATAGGCCTTTCAGATGGTGATCGGTTTCAGATAAAGACCAGGACACCTTCGCTGATGAAAGGAGAGACCTTCTGGGGGCATCCACAAGGCTGGCAAAATCCCCTTGAGAAGAGGAAGGAACTCTACAACCAACCTCCTCTCCTGTCTCGTACCAAATTCCTGCTTTTCCACTCAATCTTGATGGAGGCAGGGCGAAAGAAGTCTTGCACTGGGCCTTCCTGGAGTCCATCCACTCCTGAACCTTGTTAAAGGCCCTCTTCAGAGAGAGAGACGTAGCCATCTTCACAAAACCAGAAGACTTTTGTGATTTAGACGAGGTTAGCTGCGAGGGGAGGGCGAGGAGCAGAAGGTTGAAACTTGTCCCCAAACAAGTCCTTCAGCAGCCTAGTCAAGACTTGGTAGTCTGCAGAAGCTGAAGAAGAAGAGGACTGATCCTCAACTGCAGGATCCGGCGCTAGACAGCTCTCCTTCTTCAACAGGAACAACCGAAGGGGCAGGAGAAGACCGGGAGGACGAAGCCCTTGCAGACCAACACGCAAACGGGACTTCTGCTTGGAAGAAGTCCGAGAGGGTCGCAAAGTCTCGGGCAGAAGAGTCTAAACGGCGCCCTGACGGGCGCCCTGACGAGATTCCCGACGAGCTTCTTGACGATCGATCCGACGAGCGTCCTGGTGAGAGCGAGCAGCGAGGGAGGCGTCATGCCTAGCAGCAAGGGAGGCGTCGTGCCGAGCAGCAAGGGAGGCGTCTTGCCGAACTGCAAGGGAGGCGTCTTGCCGAGCAGCCAGGGAGGCGTCATGACGAGCAGCAAGGGAGGCGTCATGTCGAGCAGCAAGGGAGGCGTCTTGCCGAGCAGCATGAGAAGCGTCATGCTTAGCAGCATGAGAAGCGTCCTGGCGAGAAACAAGAGGATCGTCGTAACGAGGGGCGTCAAGCCTAGCAGCATGAAGAGCTTCAGAAAGCGGGAAATTGCGATCCTTGCCGAGACCAGTAAAGCGCTGAGCAACAGGACTTCTAGAGGGCGGCGAAGCATGAGACGACAACGAACGTGGAGAAGGAGAAGGGGAAGGTTTGGACCTCTTGATCGGCAGCCGGGAATCCTTCCGACGACGACACGTATCAGTCTCCTTCTGGGCCATTAACGAAGCCAATTGCTTCTGCATGCCTAGCAGCAGCTTACGAGTAGGAGAAGTCTCCTCCTCAGGAGAAGGGCTGATCCTGTGAGAAGACGAGGGGCGAGGGGACACCTTCTTCCTTCTCACAGGGGAAGCAACAGCTTTCTTTCTGGAGCGAGCGGAGCACTCAAAAGCGTCATCGTCCAATGACGTCCTGGTCCTCTTCTGCGGCGGGATGGCGTCAAAATCCTCCGGAGAAGAGCGAAGAGCGTCACGAGAAAAGGGACGTGAAGCGTCCCCTTCTTTGAAGCTTCTCTTCAAAGGGCGAGAGTCCCGAGATTTCCACTCCCGACGCGGGGAGGAGGAATCGGGGGAAGAGAAGCAATCCTTAAGGATTCGTGCCCGAGCACGATCCTTGGCAGCCTGGGAAGCGTCATCAGGACATGCCGAAGGGACGCCAGATCGGTGGGGGGTCCGCGTAACCCTCTTGCGGCTTTCGACTTGCCCACTCCCTGAGTCCTGGGAGTCCGACAGAGGTCTAGACCTAGAGGCGTTATACGGCCGATCTGACGCCCCCTCCACAACACTAGGGGGACAGACACTATCACTGCACTTCACAGCACTTTGAAGAGCGAGCATTTTAGCTTCCAAGGTACGAATGGAAGACATAATAACCGCCAGGGCATCACCTTCCATGAGACACAACCCGGGGTTCGGGGGCAACACCACAGGGTTAGGAAGAGCTACGTCTACAGGAGGGTTAGCAGGTGAAAAAACACTACCCTGACTCCTACCACTTCTGGAGGAAGACCTCCTGATCCTATCTCGCTCTAGCTTTCTCACATACGAATCATAAGTCCTCCAACTAGCATCAGACAAAGATTCACACTCCTTGCATCGGTCATTCAACAAACAAACATGCCCTCTGCACCCCGAGCATACAGTGTGAGGATCTACCGAAATTTTCGGTAGCCTCACCTTACAGTCTTGCACACGGCAAACTCGATAACTAGAAGAACTAGATTCAGACATCTTAATCCAAGGAAAAAACAAAGCCAAATCCAAAACAATCCACAATAGCGTGTGCCTAGCCACAAGTCCAAGTCAAAAAACCAAAAATTAAAAACAAATACTCAAGTGACAACCAAGTTTTATCCGAAATCCAAGACGGAGGTACTGAAAACAAGTGTTGACAGTACTGGCGACAGAGAAAATCTGAATAGAAAATGGGAATGGTTCCTGATACCCGCCTCCCAGCGGCAGGAATGGGTACTAACCACCTGATCTCCCACTGCGTGTGTCGTAAGTTTTGAAATTCTGTCGGACTATCAGAGAATACAGCTATATATATATCTGACAGGTAAGTCTCATGAACAAACCAGATTATTATAGAGCATTCTAAAATGTATAGGCTATATAAAAAAAGCACACTAAAATGCAACCATTTTATTTGTCTAACCCAGGTTGTTGTTTATATCCAATCCTAGGCTATTTGGCCAGCTATATAAAAACAGTAACTTGCTAATGTGTAACCTTATAGCCAGGCTATAACTTACTCTAATCTAGGCTACTGCCTAATCCTGGACTATTTAATTCACTCTTAAGAGTATGGGCTGCATAAAACACAATTACCTTATTATGTAGCCTTGAGGCTAGGTTACCATCTCATCCAGCACAGATTACTATTTCATCTAGTCCTTGGTTACATGGTCCAGGATAACAATTTAGTCCAAAAATGGAATGTTTCGTAAAAAGTTATCATTTAACTTGATACAAGGTAATGCCTAGGCTAGTCCTGGATTATTTGGCTCACGCTTAAATGCACAGGCTTATATAGAGGGAAAAAATTTTACATATATGTAGCCTTATTGTTAGACTATCGATTTATCTTGCCTAGATATTGTTATTGTGTGATCCTAGGGTCCTCGGTCTAAGCTAGGCCACTTAAGGATATGTAATCCTAGGACATAGGCTACAGACAACATCCATTAGTAATCTAGTCTGAATTATTCTCACTTACTGCCTAGATTATTGTAGACATCATATAATCTGAAAGGATTTTCTATATTAATGATAAGTTGTGGAACATTTCTCTTAGTTAAAACATTTATTTAGAATTTAAAACAGTTTTCGCTTTATGAAACTATGTAGCAATCAACAAGCTGGGTTCTGGCTTTCACAAATAAATTATCAATTCCAAAAGTTTAAAACTAAAACATTTAACTTGAACTTAATATTAAGCACTTATCTTACTATTTTTTATGTTTCCATGATCCTCGATGATGAAGCCGGGGAATAAAATATAATTCTTTCAGAGCGCTGGTAACAATGTGAACCGTTCACTATAGACCAAAAGAGAGTTATGGCTTCTTGGTCTTTAATGGCCCAGTTGTAAACAAGAGGGTGGACGCTAATGCACAATAGTCACTTCTCTTCTTGCAGGTTCTTTTGACATTGGAAAAACTGGTTTCAGCTTCGGTGAAGATAAGGGAAAGTGCCCTCTTATCTTTGAGTCCATTATATACTCCATCACATGTTATAATGTTGACCGTTACAATACAATACCTGACCAAAAAGACCAACTAGAAGAGAATCCATTGACATTAGTTTGGTCACCATTGAGCTCAGGTACACCATGGAAGGTAACTCCTTGAGGACAAAAGAAGGAACTATGCTATCAAAAATATGTAACAACAAAAATTGGTGTGTTTTTTGGGGCTGGAACAGATTAATAGTATTTCCATTCATTTTAAGGCAGAAATTCGATTTGATTTATGAGTAAATTGAGTTACGAGCTCGATCATGGAACGAATTAAACTTGTAAGTCAAGGTACCACTGTATCTGATAATTTGGTTTTAGGAAAATCTCTTACCCTCTCCTCCAGCACTCAGTGTTGGAAACAACTAATGATGGGGGTAAGTTTCACCTCAAAAATAATTATTTTTAAAAATAAAATCTATTATTTAGGTACTTACCCTCTATCATTGAGATCCTTCCCTCCTCCCCTCTTAAGAGATTAAGAGAAGAATGACAAACAAAATATTCGCTGTCTTACCCCCACTCTCCAAATGGTGGGGGTACTTATTGGGAGCATTCATTAACAATTGTTTCAATTTTAACACTTGTTGAACCTGCGCCAAGTAGCCACATATAAAGCTAATAATAGAGGGTGAATAATAGAGCTAATAATAGAGGGCAAATTGGTTTTATTATGAAAATCATTATTTTTTTTATAAATTTATCTGATACTCAAATTACCATGCTCTGTCACTTTGTTGCTCAGTAGGTAAATCTCTTCTAATATGTCTATCGTCAAGTATGCACACCATGAATAGGTGGGATCATGTGTGACAGAATGAGAGTAGAATTTAATCTTTCAGTAATCTTAGAATTATTTTTCATTTAATTTAAGGTTAAAGATAATCTTATAAATTGGACATTATTTTTTAAATGAATCTTACCTCTCTGTTGTGATAGCTGTATTTCCCACGTCAGGTGGAAGGATGATAGTGTGCACAGACTAAAAAATCAATAGGATTGTTTAGTTGGAACCATTTCCCTTTTGGGTGGTTTGAGTGCCTATAGTTTTCCATTCTGTTTTTTCTCTGTTGTTGGTCTATAAGGGCTAACTGGAGAGCGTTGTTTCATTGACAATTAGACCGTTTTCTGGATTTGGTTTGGTTTTTCTTGCTTTTTTGTCATTATATAGATGGTCATCCAAAGAGCATAAAGACAAGTTATTTTGAGTCTGTAAGATAGAGGGTGTAATGGCAGTCATAATGTATGTCTTAAATGTAGGAACAAGGATTGTTCTTTTAATGACTGCTATGACCAGTGTATTGGTGGGGTTGCCCCTTCAGCAGAGGAAGTGCCAATGGTCTCCCTCCATGTTAGCCATAACTGTGCCACACCCTGTGGCACTCCTGCTATTGGAGGTTGCTGTTCAAGGTATAGGGAAGTGGGTTATGTCCAGGAGTGGAAGTGTTTTGTGCATCTATTCTGGCCAACCTGGCACATGTTGTGTGCAGGTTGGCAGTCAGTCACTGAAAGATGTACGTGGCAAGATCAAGAGAAGTTTGCTTAGGCAGGAAGTAGATATGCTAGGTAAGAAGTGCACTCTCTTGATATCAGATTCTGTATCTCTGATACATTCTACTGATACCAGGCGCTCGCCTGACACATCGGACGCTTGCTTGACACCTGGTGCCAGGCACTCGCGTTCTTCTCGGTCTCCCAGGTGGTCTGATTGTGCCAGTCCGTCTTCACGTTATTTGTCTGACATGAGGGAGTTTCGTGTGGGTAGCTGTGATTTGGTGTATGGATGCATTTGTTTTCCACAGTTCCTTCCTTTCTCAGGCATTCTCATGAGTGTTTGACACCTCATAAGACAGAGCTAGTTTCTCACACAGATAGAAGTATGAGCTTCTGTCATTCTCCTTGTTCTGTCTTGCAGTCACCATTGGCAACAGGTAAGGCGTGGACATCTCATTACAAAAGTCAAAGCTTCACCGATTCACAGTTTTTCTGTGGAACTTATCCCCAAATTATTCGCAAAAAATTTGTCAATTCGCAGACTTGTTTGTTGATAAATATTCACCAGTTAGTGTATTTTGATGTTATTTTCATGACTAAATACATTTTTTATGATAAAAACATGATTTACTAATTTTCAGATATTAATATTAAAGTAAACACAGCATATCATAAAATGTCCTAGTGTTTCCCCTGTTCTGTAAAAAGAAAATGGGACAGCTTCAATACTCTATGAAAGCAAATGGCTCTGATTGAATGTAGTGTATTTTGATGCTATTTTCATGACTAAATACATTTTTTAAGATAAAAAGATGATTTACTAATTTTCAGATATTAATATTAAAGTAACCACAGCTTAATATGAGCTTTTCAGTCGAGAAACATGCCAAGTGCCATTTTTAAAATATAATAAATTTAAAAATAATTTGACCAAAAATGGCTTTGCAGGGCATGTTTTTGACTGATAGCCTCATATCATAAAATGTATTTTTTTCAATGTATTTAAGTACATACTGAACTTGTGAATTCCTAGTGTTTTTCCTAGTGTTTCCCTTGTTTGGTGAAAAGAAAATGGTGCAGCCTCAATACTCTATGAGAGGAAATGGCTCTGATTGAATGTAGGTTGGGGGGGTTACTTGAGTTCAGCTTTCACACTTAGCTGTAAGCCATATATTTTTAAGGGTAATGTTGTAAGATGACTTTGAAATGATATTACTGTAAGCCATATATTTTTAAGGGTAATGTAAGATGACTTTGAAATGATATTTGGTGTAGGATGAGAGTTTGAGGTATACATTTGGTGTTTGAACCATTAAATAGGCAGTTATGAATGTTTTTACAGGTAGTCTTTGGTGTCTGACCTGTTTAAATATGCAGTTATAAACATTTTTACGGGGTTGTCAAATATTTGTGGATTTTAGCTATTCCCCGGGGGGAGGTTGTGGTACCTATCCTGCACAAATACTTGGGGTTTAAAGCACTGGCACTTGATGTGCTTCAGCTTGCTCTAACCTTTCCTATTTTGTTAGGAAATTGTCAAGTTTTAGGGAGTATGAAGGTACCTGTGTTGTATTAGGTAAGGGGCTTCATTCTTTTACAGTCATTGCTCTGCTGGCCAAGGCACAAGACTTTTGTCTCACTTGCATCAGAGTGAGATTGGTATCCCTAGCCAGGAACATCCAGCATCATTCAGAGGTCTTGCTATCTAATGAATTAGTCCTGACATGGTAGCAGCACCAGCAGATGGATGCTTATTCTTGGTGGAATTTTATGGTTTTCTAGTGGGTTACTGATTTTGTCTTTGCACCTTTTCCCACCTCCTTGTTTCAATTTCTATCATAGTAGAGATGTAAGATTTGTTTCAAAAGTAGAAATTTTTGTAATAAAATTTATTTTTAAAATCTTACCTCTATTATGTATCCCCCCCCGGTGCCTCCCTACTTACTCAAGTGGACAAGGAAAAAACTGAATGGAAAGCTATAGATGCTCAAACCACCCCAAAAGAATGGGTCAGTAGGTGATTCAAACTAAACGATCCTATTAATTTTGTAGTTTGCATATACTATTTTCCTGCCTGACGAGGGAAATACAGCTGTCATAAGGGAGAGGTAAGTATTTAAAAAATATAAAACTGTATTGTAAAGATTTCTATTTTTGTATGTATGAAACAAAGTTAAGAAGTGAATTTGCTGTCTTTGTTAACAAATGGTTTTTATAAATAAATTTACATGAAAGCAATTGTCATTCTGATGTTATGCACATCTTATTAGGTACAACACTGAAAGGAAGAAGATAACTGTTGTTAATGGTACAGTGACTCGTATTGATATTAAAATGAAACGTCATGCTAAAGGTAAGTTTGAAATCAAGAATATTTGCTTTAGTAGGCTTACTTTTCTAAATAACTTCGATTTGTAAATACTCCCCTCTGAGGTGCTACTTAATATATTGCATATCTTACTCAACTTCTGATATGGTGTAGCATAGAATTGTGGGTAAAATTGTTACTTATTGAGTGCATTTCCTAAATTCTGGTTCTGGATATTTGAGTAAATGCTGCATGAAAAGTTATGCCATTTTTAAATGGGTTTTGATAGTAATATGCAGTTAATCTTGAAATATGTCATACTAACTTAGATTTTACTGAGGAATTAGTAGTTCATGAAAAAATGGCTTAACATTTAATAACATCAGAGTTTACTCTTCAAAACTATATACTTGATATCTTTTGGGAACTGTAGATTTACTAACATCTTTTCACTGGTATTTTCTGCCATCCTGATTTAGGTATGATTAATGTTCCAGGCCGTTTTTGCTAATTGTGTATCTGAAGTAAAGCCTCTTTGAAGTCTTCCCTTTTAATAGAATTCATTGGCATAATTTCAGTCAGTTCAGAGAGAGAAGGAAAACCAAGTCTGCGAAGATTACCGATAATAGATGGAAGTACTAAAAGCTTTTTGCAAAGTAGTAATAGAGGTAGTGGATTTTCTTCGAGCGTTACTGAGAGTTTAAAAGCATCTGTGTCTGCCTCTCCTCCAGTTCTATCCACCTCTAAAGATGATACACATTCAGAGACTATTGCTTCAGGTATCACTGATATGATATATGATAGTCCCGTTGGTAACAAAAGTTCTAGTTTCATCAGCCTGTTGTCACCTGCAAACTTTGGCAACAAGTCAATATCCCTGACAAATATATCAACTAAAAATGCTGTAATCTTGGAAAAAGAGCAGGAGCCTCCTATTACTTCACAAGTACCAGCATTGTATGTCACTAATTTACCTGAGTCTGAGGTCAACAACTTGAAAAGTTTACAAATGATAAAGGATATTACTACTGAGGAGTACAATACCAGTGATATGAAATCCACTGAAGCTGTAAGCCTGACATTTAGCTTTTCGTCATGTGAGTTTGTAATGGTATGTTGGTGTGTAATGTTACTCAGAAATTTTATGTGAATGGTTGAGGTGCATTTGTAGTTTTTGTTCGCTGAATTATTTTTCTTAAAATAGCTTGTGGATTTTGTGCATGATTTAAAATCAGTTGACTAGTGTGTGTTGGCAGTGAAGCCTTAGGTGAAATGCAATGAGTATGTTTGCACCTGTAAGGGCACTCACTTCATTTTATGGTTTTAATGATCCCAACTATATTGCCCTTAAATTTTTTCAAAACTTTGCTTTTTTCTTCTCTGGCATAAAAATTAGGTTTACATCGGTGTTGAATTCACATTTTCAATATTTATTGTTTTTTCCAGCTGTAATTTTATGTTTGATGTCATGAATAGTTGTTGTTGGTCACTTATGTTTGATGTCATGAATAGCTGTTTTTGGTTTTTGTCACTTTGGAATTTTTGAAGGTTTATGCTTACTGCTTGTGATTTTATTTTGGGAGTTGCAAGAGGTTTAACATTGTGCATATCTGTGTGTGTAGGGGCTTATGTTTACTGTAGTGCTGTAATTTGATTTTCACACTTTTTTTACAGCTTTGTGTGTTCTTATTTTCTGATCTCTATTGCTTTATTGGCTCTGTAAACTTGTCATTACTGTCAGTCAGATATTTAATGTATCATCATTATCATTTCTATGTCAGCTTTTCCATTTTGTGCAGACATGTGAAGATCATTTCATACATTTGTTTTTTTCTTTGTGCCTGAATTTCCATATGATGAGAAGTTGATGGGATTTCAATTAAACTTGGCATTAGTGCAGATCATAGATGTACATGAAAAGAGATTACTACCTGTCTGTCACATTCACTGGTCATATCAACCCACATTATTTGTTTGAAGGGATTTTAGTTTTAGTCCACCTGTTATAGATGGTGCACTCACATGCACCAAAGATTTTTTAAAAATAATTTTTAAGTTAGGAATGCTAATTAAATGGATAGAGGTCAAATAAAGATGAAGAACCTCTGTCTTCTTTTCACAATCAGGGTTCAACCTGAAGTACATATAGCTGCAACCTGTCTGCAGTTGGAAACTGTGCAACTTACCAAATTCTCTAGGTAGCTTTGTAGGGTCTCCATATTTCCCATCACTTAAGTTCTCTTACAATCAGTGAAACCTTTAGGCAGATGTCTGCATAAATAACCTTAGACCCCAGGTTATTTCAATTACAACACTGATAGGGTTTTCTAGATTTCGAATCTTTGTCAACAGAGTTATCTCTTATGATTTTCAACTTTGTAGGAACACAGGCAATAAATTTACACTACTACTTAAGGGTTCACCAAGGCCTTGAAATTATATCAATGGTTAAAACACTTAAAAAAATTTATTAACAAAATTTACTCGGTATGATAGTGACACTAAGAATTGTATGCAGAAATATTTTGAAATTATTGTTTAGCAAATTAATCTATAAATCAGTGCAAAGAAAACAGACAGAAATTAAAATTAAAGAAACATTAGCAAGGGAGAGAAGACTCTCATTATAATGCTGTAAAGGATGGAAATAAACAGGTTCTAAAATCAGTCAAATTTCAAAGAAAATTCACTTCAGTTACAGTAATCATGAGATCAAAGATGTAATTAAACCAGCACAATAAACATTATCACGACACATTCATACAGTGTGAGACTGGAAAGTATGTTAATCTGCTGCAGAGCAACTGAATGAAAGGGTGAATACACTCAAGATGAAACTCATACTGTAGATGGTATACCACCACCTCTCTCCCACTCCTTGAAGGAGACAAGACAAACTCCAAGTTTATGTGTGAGTGATGCATAATGCAGATCTATGACGCTGCATTAAAAGGCGCAAAGGCAATGGTTTACAGTATTTTGATAATGGTGGTGGCAGTAACATTCATGTTAACACATCAGAACTTAAAATTATCGTTTGAGGAGAAAAGAATTTTAAACCACACAAAATAAGTGTAGGTTATGCTACTCTACAATTTAAACCAAAATCTCATTTTTATGAATAAAATGCAGTGATAATGGACATAGCAATATGGAAATCTGTTCCAAGTCTTACTTTGATTGCATCCAGAGGGGTTTATTAGGCACATGATCATTTGCATTACCACAGTCCTTAACCAAGAAAAATACATAAAAATATACAGGTACAATGACACAGAAATGTTGATAATAATATACACAGGCAACTGGTTTATACCTCATAATTTCACTTACAGCAACACTTATATTTGAGGATAATACTGCTCTCTTTTACTTTCACTGATGCAGCAACTTCAGGTGTTGTATGGATGACCTACGTTTGCTTAGAGACAAAAATTAATACAATCACAGGATACATAATGTTTCAGGAACTGCCTGAATGAGAACAGTTTAACGAGTCATTCAGGGACTTGTTTTATAAATGGAAGACGAATAAAGGGATTCTTTACCCAAAACTGGAATTAAGCAATGAGCTTTAATAACTCAACAATACTTACAGCAGTGGAATAGTGGAATACCGTTTCATTGATACAAATATTTGGGATGAATCTTACTTACTGTTAAAGATAGCGAATATCTTCGCACGGATAGGTGAGTCAGCAGTCAGACAGAAGAAGATCGCATGGCTGACTGTCTAGCTCACCTGGACTCCTTGAACGTTGTTTTGTTCCCATAGTTCATTCCAGAGAAGGACATTGTTTTGTTGGATCAGTTGAACAGGAAAGGACAAGTCTTGCCCAGTGAGTGGTTGTTACATATGCAAATCTACCTGCTGCTATGGAGTCTGTAGGGAGTGCCAAATGTGTACTTATTCATAATGTCTATGAAAAAGAAACTACCAGTGTATTGTTCTCCATGCCAGGACCTTCAGGCATGGGCAGTGGATGTGTTTCCTCAGAATTGGTCCAGCTTAGACACATAGCTTTTTCCCCCTTCTCAGTGATAAGGAAAATGCTGAACAAGTTTTGGGAAGCAAAGAATCACACCTTGGTGGCTTCAGAGAGAATGGTTTCTGGATCTTCTAGCTCTTTTGGTAGATCTCCCTCGAATTCTTCCATTGGGAAGGATCTAATCAAACAACTCAACTCTATGCAATTCCACCAGAGCCTACACATTACTAAACTACTTGGAGACTTGACTGTCTCCTCCAAGTGAAGGGGTTTTCTAAGGTATCTTGGAAATCTGTTCTTAAATCAAGACAAGAGACAACCTTGGCCTTGTGTCAGAGTCAGTGGTTTGTGTACTGTTCCTGGTGTTGTTCTAGAGGGATATCCAGCACCCGTACCGCTATAGACCACATCATAAAGTTTTTTCGCTTTCTTAGATACAGTAAGAATTTTTCGGTTGCTGCTATTCGAGGGTATAGATCCCAGCTTTCCTCAGTTTTCTGTCATGTACAGTTGGATATCTCTAAGACTCCATCTTAAGGAGGTGTTGAGATCATTTGAGATTGAATTATGCAGAGATCAGTATCAATCTCTGTCATGGAACGTTGATGTACTGTAGTCAATCTCTGTCATGGAACGTTGATGTACTGTAGTCAATCTCTGTCATGGAACATAGATGTGCTGTGGTTTTGAAATTTTTATCAGCAGATCCTTTTGAGCCTTTGGAATCTGCTTCTGACTATGAAGACACTTTTTAGTAGCTCTAGCAACAACAAAAATGGTGAGTGAGCAGCAAGCATTCTCCAGTAAGGTAGGCTTTTGTAAAGGGGGGATATTTTCCTGCTTGTACTAAGAATGATGTTAAAGCAAAGCTGTTACTGAGAATGGTGAAGACTCTTAATTTGACCTCATTAGTGGGGAATGAAGAAGAGGCTCTATCCTGTCTTGTAAGGAAAGTTAAAATTTATTTAGATTAAAATCTGTAAGGGGCAAAGTTAACCACTTGTTTTGTGGTGTTAGAAAGCCTAAAACTCCCTTGTCTAAGAATGCAATGTTTTTTGTTAAGCTTTTAATATGACTAGTGCATGAAAAACTAGATCCAAATTTCTTACCTTTATTGAAGGTAAATAGTCAGCAGAAGAATGGTGGCTATGTTATTTAGTTTTTTTTTTAGGAATTTGTCATTTGAGGATGTGATGATTATGATGCAGTGGAAGTGCAATTCAGTTTTTGCCGCTCATTATCTTAAAGATGTAGAAATTGCTTTCGAAAACTCTGAAGTCCTTACCCCACCAGTAGTAGTAAGTAAAGTCTTCTTGAACTGAAAGAAAGAGCAGTCTTTTGGATCTTATTTTTAATCCTGGGTGTTGGTTTTCTGGGAGCATAAAGGTACATTTGTTGTAAAGTAGCATACCTTTGTATTAATAGGCATATATTTTAAGTTGACTGTTGTTTCTGGGCTTTCGGACCCAGGCACAGGGTCCATCATGTCACTTCCATTCATTCTTGCTGAAGATGAAGCAGTTTTCTCTGCAAGGCTGCTCTTGTTTCACACACATGAGAATCTTGCATCCTGAATAGAATCCACCTTCTGGCAACAGTATTATTCAGGAAGGATTCTAGTTCAGGCAAGAATGCTTTTAGTGTCCTAGCTCACTTGGCTGAGCAGATTTTGTCTAGCTGCACTACCCACCATCCTTGTCTCAGTGTGGGAATCGTATTAGGTAAGATTCATCCCAAATATGAATTTTTATAATTTATTTACCATCTGGATAGTCACCTACTGTTAAAGTAGACCCCACACAGCCCACCCCATGACTTAGTGGGCTGTTAAGGAGAATTCTGATAAGAGCTAAAATATTAGAAACACATCTGGTAGAGAACAGGTAAACTAGACAGCCTTGCGGGTCAGCCATGCGATCTTCTTTTGTTTGAATGCTGATTTGCCTATTGGTGCAGAGATATAATCTATCTTTAACACTATGTAATTATACAAATAATAAAATTTATTATGAAAATTTATATTCCAAACAATAGTGTAATGATTTGGCAGCCTTGTGTTCCGATGATGCAAGTATTTTAGCACTTGTGATGATTCAGGAGACTGCTGTAAATTTTGTTCTAAACGATAAAAGGAAAAATATACATAATCAATAAAGAATATTTTATACAAGCAGTAGCTTAATGTAATAACTTTAGTCTATCAGTAAGTAATGGAAAGTATTTGTTTTGGCATGTGTAGAGTTGCAAGTCAGGCTTTCTTTATTTTTTGTTTTTGTTTTGGGGGAGGGAAAATTGTAGTTAAATATAAAGTTTGGACAGAAACCTTGTGTATGTTTTGATTTATAGTAATACATTATTTTTCTTGTACTTTTCCCCCAGTGGCACCCACCACCACTACTACTACTGCTCCTACTACTACTACTACTGCTACTCCTGCTCCTGCTACTACAACTACCACCACCACTACCACCACCACAACAACCACACAGAAACCTACAAGTCCTGAAGAAGAAGGTTTCTTGACACCTCCGGAGTTCAAGTAAGTTAAACTTTGTCTTTGAAAAACTCCTGTGGCAGTCAGGCCTTATGATAAGTGGTAAAATCTTGTTGAGCAGATTGTTTTTCCTTAGTTTTTAATGAAGACAGCTCTTAAATTTTTTTTCGTAATTAGCTAGTTAGATTTTTTTTTTTTTTTTTTTTTACACATTTGAGAGTAGGTTATGTTATTTACATTAGCTAGATGTGAGAGTGGTTCTTCATGCCCAGTAGAGGACTGGCAATATTTATAGCTCCCATATTTAGTATTTTAATGTCATTCAGCAAAATAATTCAGAAAAGATGGCATGATGAATTTGTTTTAATCAATTTTTAGTTAATTTTCTTGTCTAAAAATCACTGCAGATGCTTACTTATGGAGTTTGCTCTTTCAGTTGTTTTGTTGTTTTTAACCCAAGAATGGACATTTGCTGCCATATTTTCAGTTTTTAAGTATGTAACTTACCCAGTAGTTACATTGCTATTATTTAGAACCGAACGGCAGCTAGAATTCAAAATTTGCGCCAGCAAAAACAATATGGTGGCTAGGAGATAACCCCCTCTACCCACTGGTGGAGGAGTGAGGAACTACTTTAACACAAAACTTCATTCATTTCTGCCGGCTTATGCTGTACACACCTGTTTGCAGCAGCTGCTAGAATTCAGGAATATCCTATTATTGGAATTTGGTGATGTACTTAGTGTTTTGTCTTTCTTTAAGAATTAGTTAGGACAAGCTGTTACATCATTTCCAGGTTGTGTTATTTGAGTTACCATTTTTTCTTTGCAGTATGTCAGACTTGAACTCAGGTAAGAACAGGGCAATTAGAGTTTGCAGCAACAGGTGCAAAAGTAGGTTAGCTAAAGAAATTTATGATACACATACTGTTTGAGCTACTTGTAGAGGTCAGGACTGTAACCCGGATTTGACATGTGATGAATGTAGAGTTTGGGATGGAGGGAAGTGGAAGATTTATTCAAGTAGGATGAAAACATTAGATTCTGATAGGAAGCGGAAGATTTATTCAAGTAGGATGAAAATATTAGATTCTGATAGGAAGCAGAAAAGCTGCGGTTAGAGCTTCCTCTAAGGAAGTAGATAATCAGGATCATGAACTTTCCATTTCTCCCATTAACACCCCTCCTGTTAATCAACCTTTTCCTTCACCTGGTTTCCATTCACCTGAACCCGATGCTGTGACCAGCCTCGAAGCCTGTATGAACATGAAATTTTCGTTAATGCTACTTGGCCCGCTTGTGCTCCTAGACTAAGGCCCCTGCTAGACTCCCCATCCCCTGGGAGGAAGCATACTGGAGGCCCAAGGGAGGCGAGTGGGATCTGCACCCCGGGTAGTCGCCCTCAGGCGGATCTGATGTCGACTCCCAGACCACTAGGTAGTGCCATTGGAAAGGCGTCTCCAGAGAAGAGTTTGCGAATCTGTCAAGTTCAGGAAAGTCTTCGCCCAGACGCCAGTGGTCTTCTTTAGGCAAGTCTCGCCCACTTAAGAGGTCTCGCGGTGTCTCTCCTGAGGCAGTACCTAAGAAGCAAACACTTATTCATGCTTCTCCTTCCTCTGGTTGTAGCTGGTGGGAGGCTCCGGAGGTTTGTTCACCTTCCTGAGAAGGTGAGGGAGCACAGAAACTGGCTCCGAGGCACCGATTTTCCTCTGTTAAGAAGAGTAAGAGGATTTCGCTTGATGTGGAGGTGCAAAAGCAGTCGTTTCAACTGGATGATGAAGAGGAGGTAGCGCGTGAGCGCCAGTATCTGGAGAAGCGCATTGTTGCACCTGAAACTTTGACTCGTTCGTTGGTGCCAACTTGCCTCTCGTCTGCCAGACGCTCGGGTTCTCCAACACGGATTTCAGAGCAGGAAGTTCAGGACCTTTCGGCAATTGCTATTCAAGCGAAGTTGGATAAGATTTTGGGTTTTGTACAACCCACTTAGAACAAGACGCACTCTCTGGTAGTTGTTTCCCCTAAACATTCAGAGGAGGAAGTAGACAAAGAAGGCGATGAGGAAATAGAACAGGAAAATCACAATTCCACCGCTTTCAAGAAGCTTTTGAAATTCTTTGTTGAGAGTTTTCCGGATTCATTCTCTCATGTAGCGCCTTGCTCTCCGGACTCTTCTCTCTTGAGGGATTGGAAGAAGAGTACTTCGCAACTTATGAAGATTGTTTTGTCTTTTTCGGCATGGAGAGCACTAAAAGGGATTGATGCTTGGCTCCTTAAGAAGAGGGAGCAGGGCAAGACTATCTTCTGTCTTCCTCCTTCCAGACTGATGTCTCGGAGACGACTCTGCTACGAGACTGGGGAGTCTTCTCCTTGGGAGTTTCTGCCTCCTCCCAGGGAGACTTCTCGGGGCTTATCAACGCTTCAAGACATTCAGCTTTTAATTCGGCAAGGGACATGTTTTCTACGCTCGAACTGCATCACCTGTTGAAGCACATCTTTCGTATTTTTGAGGTGGTCAGTTTTTTGGACTGGTCCATTGGAGCGTTGGGCCGTAAGATTTCTGCATGTTCTTCTTAGGATGAGGAGACATTTACGGATTTATCGAAAGTCCTTAACGTGTTAGATCAAGGAGTTATCAACGCTGCTTCAGGACTGACTGCTATGTTTTCCTTAGGCGTTCTTGAAAAGAGAGAATTATGGTGTTCTTTCCTTACGAAGGGAGTGTCAAGAATTCAGAGGTCACCCTTGTTGTTTGCATCTCTTAATAAGAAGAACTTGTTTCCAGAGGAGCTGTTAGTGGAGATTTGTTCGGCTCTTCAGAAGAAATCTGTGCAGGATTTACTGGCTCAGTCCTCCAAAAGACCAAGAGAGGCTTCTGTTGCTTCGCCAGTTGTATGTCCGACTTCGTCGTCTTCTTCTGCATCTTCATCTTCGCGTGGAATGCCCTTTCAAGGTAGAGGAGGTTATAGAGGATTGGCAAATTCTAGAGGAAGAACAAGGGCCCCTCTTAGATTTAAGAAAGTCCCCCAGTCTGCCAACAAGAAGTGAGAAGCACATCCTCTGTGCACCTGTGGGAGCAAGACTTCTATAGTTTTGGAGGTGTTGGAAAGAGATAGGAGCAGAGAGCTAGGTTGTGGAGACTCTGAGAAGGGGCTACTGTATTCCTTTTGTGGTTCAGCCCCCCCTTTCGAGAGTACCAATAGCTTTGATGGCTTATTTAGGCGATTCAAAGAAATCCATGGTGCTTTCCGAGGAGGTGTCGACCCTGTTAGACAAGAGAGTTGTAGAAGCAGTGGAAGATCAGAGCTCTCCGGGCTTCTACAATCGCCTGTTTTTAGCTCCCAAAGCTTCGGGGGGTGGGAGACCCGTGTTGGATGTAAGCGCTTTAAACAAGTTTGTAAAACAGACAAAATTCTGCATGGAGACCAACAACATGGTTTTATCATCCATCAGACAGGGAGATTGGATGGTAACGGTGGATATGCAAGATGCATATTTCCATGTCCCGATCCACCAAGAGTCTCGGAAGTATCTACATTTTGTATTCGGGAACCAAGTTTTCCAGTTTCGGGCTCTGTATCGGCCTTTCGACAGCACCTCAAGTTTTTACCAGGATTCTAGCCCCATTTTCAAAATGGCTCCATCAACAGGGGATCAGGATATCTCTTTATCTCAACGACTGGCTTCTTCAGTCGGGAAGTCTAGCGAAGTGCAAAGAGGATCTTCAAGTGACTTTAAGATTAGCAGAGGAGTTGGGTTTTCTAATCAACCATCAGAAGTCGTGTCTGATCCCTTCTCAGAAGACAGTATATTTGGGAATTCAGATAGATGCAGTGAATTTTCGGGCTTCTCTGTCGGCTCAAAGACTCGATTCTTGCCTTCAAAAAGTTTTAAAATTTCTTGCTATCAGAACTTGCTCTGTTAACGGATGGATGAACCTTCTGGGGACGTTGTCGTCCCTAGAGAAGTTCATGGATCTGGGGTACCTCCACATGAGACCATTACAATTTTATCTAAAAGCGAAGTGGCGGAGGAAGGAATTCCCGGATTCCTTCGTTTTCGTTTTCGAGATTCCCGAGGAAATCAAGAAGGATCTACTTTGGTGGCTGTCAAGAGAAAGATTGACGTAAGGAAAGTCTCCAGCTCCGTTGAACCCCGACCTAACATTCTTTTCAGACGCATCCAACCAGGGATGGGGTGTGGTTCTAGGGGACATAGAGATTTTGGGAGTTTGGAGGCAAAAGCCAACAGAAGTGGCATATCAACATGAAAGAATTGGTAGCTGTTCATCTAAGGTTGACAGAATTTGCAGAGCAGATCAGAGGGAAGGTGGTAATAGTCCATTCGGACAATGTAACAGCTCTGTCATACATTCAGAAACAAGGAGGCACTCACTCGTTCTCCCTTTGTGAGGCGACGAGAATTCTGCTATTGTGGCTGAAGCAAAATTAGACAAAAGTATTGACAAGGTTTGTTCAAGGGAAACTAAATGTAAGGGCAGACTTGCTCAGTCTCAAGAAGAAAGTGATCTCGACGGAATGGATTTTGCACCCCTTGGTATGTTAACAAATATGGAAGTGTTGGGGGACTCTGCTGGTAGACCTATTTGCCACAGCCAAGAACAACAGACTTCCAATTTATTGTTCTCCAACTCTGGACCATCAGGCTTGGGCTACAAATGCCATGGTTCAGAATTGGGAGAATCTAGATGTCTACGCTTTCCCGCCATTCAAGATAGTGAGGGAAGTGTTGAACAAACTAATTTTTTGGCATTGGTTGAAAGTGATCCCCATGCTACGTGTAGCTGATGTAGCGCTAATGATTGTAATATCACAAATCCATGCCCTGAATGTCATTCTTGGCCTCCTGAGCAGTGGAGGGTCTTGGCCAAGAAGAGGTAGCATAAGAGGAAGTTGTAGGCTCCACCTTGGAGGGGGTTCCCTCCTTCAATGGCTGTGTCACATGCTGCTCCTTGTTCTGCCTCTTCCTTGCCACCTTGCCAAATCCTCCAGTTGCTTAATCTTCTCTGAAAGATTTTACCCCTTCCCACTCTTGTATAGCTTTGCTTATAGAAGTTTTGGGAGAGGGGTCAGGAGACTTCATTACTGATGCTGCCCTTGTGCTCTTTTGGGGAAGGGTAATTCCTCCCCTTTCCAAGTGGATGCCCAGCCATCTTGTTCTTACCCTCTCAGTTTCCAATGCGCAGAAGATGGCTAGCCACCTCTGAGCCTTTCTAGGCCTATCTGGGTTACCAACCTTGGATGGTCTGTTGTCCCACTACTTGACTTCACACAGGCCTTGGTCAGCTGCTATGACAGTTCCTGTTCCTGCAGCTCCCCCCAACCCTTGCCTAGTACAGTATTCGTGGGGGATGCATTCCAGACCCCCCCCCCAGCAAATGTCACTTTACTTGACAGTTTAACATATTGACCGGAGGGGACGGGGAGTGTTACCTCTCAGAAGCTCTAAAGATTTCAATCTTGATATAGTAAGGCATTCTCTCTCTCTCTCTCTCTCTCTCTCTCTCTCTCTCTCTCTCTCTCTCTCTCTCTCTCTCTCAGGAAAAGATACTTTTTGTGTGTGTGTGTTCATAGTGTTTTAAAAATGTGTGGTATAGGTTTTACATCTTTGGAAGACAAAAAACAAACATAATTTTTTTTTGTCAGAGAGATTAAGAGATAAACTCTCTCTCTCTCTCTCTCACTTTTGCCCCAGTCAGCCTTGTTGAATATAAGTCGAAGTGGTAACTCTCTTTCTCTCTGTTTTGGCTGGAAGGCTTAGAAGTACGTATGTATATATTTTTAAGGGTACTAATGTGTAGGATGAATTTGAAATTATATTAATGATAATGTAATTTCAAAGATTAAAACAGTAATAGGATAATAATTTAAGGTATATTTGATGTAGGATGATAATTTAAGTATACATTTGGTATTTGAACTTTCAAGATAGGCAGTTATAAGTGAACTTAGAGGCGGGGTAGCATGTATTTTTCATATTTTAACCATCTGCGGTTGGGGGCATCTGGAACGCATCCCCCGCGAATATGGGGGGTTTTCTGTACTAGGCAAGGTTTGGGGGAGCCGCAGGAACGGGGTCCCAGCTGACCAAGGCCTACGTGAAGTCCAGTAATGGGACAACAGACCATCCAAGGTTGGTAACCCTGATAGGCCTAGAGGGGCTCAGAGGCAGCTAGCCATCTTCTGCACATTGGAAACTGAGAGGGTAAGGTAGATCATTCAGTGGACCTCTCTGCCAGGTATATCCCAGGCAGGAAGAATGTAGTGGCGGACAATCTGAGTAGTCAAAGTCAGGTCATAGGGACAGAGTGGTCTCTACACCAAGACATAGCAAACAGGCTCTTTCGTCTGCGAGGAAGGCCCTCAATAGACCTGTTTGCAACAAGGTTCAACAAGAAACTGAAGGGCTTCTGTTCCGTGGTTCCAGATCGCTTTGCAGTGGCAGAGGATGCCCTGCAACACCCCAGGGACAGTCTGGAGGTTTTTGCCTTCCCTCCGTTTTGCCTAATCTGTCAGGTTCTGAACAGGTCAGTGTCCTCTGAGAATCTCAGAATGACCCTAGTTGTTCCCATTTGGCCTCATGCGGAATGGTTCCCCGATCTCCTATCCCTACTGTCAGAAGCTCTGAGAAAGATTCCTCTGTGGCATAGCCTTCTGTGCCAATCCCACTTCCAGAGATACCACCACTTGGTAGGGTCCCTATCCCTTCACAGCTGGAGACTATCTAGTATCTCCTTTGAGCAAGAGGCTTTTCTTGCAGAGCAGCATCGGAAATGTCAGGCTATCTCAGAAGATCTTCCTTAGCCATGTACCAGAACAAGTGGGCTGTTTACTGTGGTGGTTGTCATCAACTGGGTCTCTCTCCAGTTGAAACTTCTGTTTAGCAAGTAGCAGACTTCCTTGTTTTTCTCTGCAGAGAGCAATGACTTTCCATGTCTTCCATCAAGGGCTACAGAGCTGCCTTGAGTGCAGTTCTACATATGAGGAATGTCGATCTTTCTTCTTCGTAGGAAATCTCAATGCTTCTCAAGAGCTTTGAGCAGCCTTGTATTGCGAAAAACTTAGACCACCCAGTTGGTACCTGACTTTGGTACAGGGCAGCCTCACCTGTGCTCCTTTTGAGCCTTTATGCCGTGTGTCAGACAGGAACCTGACTCTCAAGATGGTTTTTCTGTTGGCCCTGGCCTCTTCGAGACGAGTTGGTGAACTCCATGGCCTATCCTTTGATGTCAAACATACGAGGAGTTGGATGTCCCTAGCCTTTGAATTTGCCCTGGAATTCGTGGCTAAGACCCAGAACCCCTCTTCTCATGAGAGAGATTTGAATCCTTTTCCATTCCGTCTCTTAGTGACCATTGACAACGATCCGGACTAATTGCTCCTTTGCCCTGTCAGAGCACTATCCTGCTATTTGAAAAGGACTCGTCACTTCAGACTGGGGTGCCAAAGACTTTTCCTTAGCAATAGCCAGAGTAAGAAAGAAGTGTCCAAGAATATGATCTCCTTTTGGCTTCATGAAACTATCAGACAAGCTTATAGTTTGACTTCATGGCCCAGTCCTAACACAGTGCATGCAAAAGCACATGATGTTTGAGGGCTAGGCCCTTCTTTGGCATTCAAAAACAACTTGTCTGTTCAAAGGATTTTGAAGGCTGGCACTTGGCTTCACTTCCTTCTATATGCGCTCTATCTGCAGGATGTTGCAAAAATATATTTTATCGATATTTTGCAGTGTATACATTAATATTAATATTTGAAAATTAGTAAATCTTTTTTATAAAAGACATGTATGTAGTTACAAAAGTAAAATTAAAATAATTAGCGAATATTTTAGATATGCTCTATGAAAAAATCTCTTCCTAAAATGCTTTACTGTGCCCTTAAAAACATATGGCTTACAGCTGTGTGTGAACACTCCAACAACTCTTACTGTACTCTTACCAAGGTGAAAACTAATCAAGTTATCCCTAAAACAAGCACGCACATTTTCTCTCATACAGTATTCAAGCCTTACCGTTTCCTTTTAACGTATACAGTAGATAAGGGTAACATTTTCTTTCCTGTGAGCTTTGTGATTGTAATTTGCACATCGTTTGGTGTGTGTTTTTTAGGAAAAAAAGTATTTTGTTAATATTTTGCTGTGTTTAGATTAATAATATTTGAAAATTAGTAAATAATTTTTTATCATAAAAAATGTAGTCACAAAAATAAAATAAAAATAATTAGTAAATATTTTAGATATGCTCTACGAAAAAATCTGTGTATAGGTGAATTTTTCGCAAATTATTTGGAGTTGTGTTCCACAGAAAAATTTGCAAATAGGTGAATCCACAAATCCTGAAATGCAAATAATCAGGGGTCGACTGTGTTTCAGTAAATGATTAACAGCCCATATCCCTCATCAAGCAGGACCCAGTGCCCTAGGCTAGGCCAAGTTAAGGTTAGTAAGGTTAGGGTGCATCCTTATATTTCTCTAAATGATTTACTAAATGGTGTATAGCCCCAACTCTGGATGAGTAACCCCCAACCTTCCGTCAGGCAGGAACCAGCATCCTCAGTTAGGTTAGTTCAGATTCGGTTAGGGACAGTTAGGTTTGGGTACCTCCTTTTTATTTTTATGTAGTTTTTGTATTCTACCAACCCAAAAATACTCCTGGTTGCCCACTGTAATCTCCCATTATTTTTAAGCATGGGGATAAGGTGTGTATTTTACTCTGTTGGTTACTGAAGTACAAGCTTTAAAACTGATAAAAAGAAAGCTGTTGGATAGTTCATTCATCTACATCATGGCTAGAAAGCAGTGTTTAATTAAGCAGCGAAGTCAGTCATGACAAAAGAGATTGGGACATGAATAAGGGTTCTCAAGATGACTACATTCACATAAAGAATAGTAGTTGATTTTGAAATTGCAGTCCTATGTTAGATGATGTTTTATTAGGCTCAGATGTATTCTGCATATACAGTAAATACTCATTTTCCAGGAAGAAATTTTATGAAAATCACATATACATTTTGAGACTTTCTTTCAGGTATCATCACTATCCTGAGGTAGAAGCCTACATGAAGAAGTTGAATGAAAAATATCCAAAACTGACTCGAATGTACAGCATTGGGAAGAGTGTTGAAGGCCGAGAATTGTATGTTTTAGAAATTTCAGACAATCCTGGGATCCATGAGCCTGGTAAGTGTGTAAATACTAGATTTTCTTGGTGTTTATATTGATTCAAGCAGTAGGTAGAAGAATAAACACAAACAAAGCTTATAAATTTGGAAATAACATTGATGATCTTGTGCATGATGAATATCCACTACTATTGTTCCTATATATTGGGATGTACCATTTATGCTATGTGTGCCACAAAAATGTTTATGTACCCTTGCTGATGAGCGCAAGCTTAGTAATGCAGTGCCTGTTTCATAGTGGCTTATCTGAGGCTGTAGTAAACACAGGCTAGTTTCTATTCTTCCTGTGCTCTCCAAAGTTGCAGACAAACTTCCAGCCACTGTACAAGTATGTCAAATCCAAGGGATTGTCAGCTAATAGTCAGTATACATATTGGAAGCAGTTGGGTACTTGCAATGCTGTTTTAGATTTGACATGCCAAATGCAAGAGAACCTTGATAAGGGTTTTGAGTGTAGAGTAATTCAAATAGATTTTAGTGTTGCTTCCGATTTAGTAAATCATTAGGGACTTATTTTTAAACTTCAGAATCTTGAAGTGCATAGATATGCTTTAGGATTACTTCAAGATTTTTTTACAGGTAGGGAGCAGTGAGTTGCAGTCATATGATCTTTAACGAACAAGACCTATCATGTCTTGTGTCCCACAAGGTAGTGTTTTTGGTTCGCTGTGATTTTTAGTCTATACAAGTGATATGGTTGTTGGCCTGGTTGTCCAGTATGTGGATGATGCAACAATTGTGGGTTTAATAGTTTTTCCAATTATGAGAAATGAAGCTACCATTAGTCTCATTCATTCATGACAAGGAGCAGATTAATGAATGGTGTAGTTGGTGGGTACGAGGCTGAACTCTAGTCAAACAAAAACACTATTGATTAGTAGATCTTTTACTGATTTCCCACCCCATCCTCCCCTTCAAGTGGATGGGACTTTGCTGAATGAGTCTGAAGCTTTAACTATACTCGGAGTAACTTTTGACTCTCATCATACTTTTGAGAAACATCTAATGACAATGTCAGCAAATGCCACATAGAAGTTAGGTATTGTACTTAAGGCCTCATATATTTATAGTGAGAAAATCAGTAACCTGTTATAGGTCATTGATCATTCATATACTAGAATGCTCTTCTCTGGTTTGGATGTTTTCTTCAGCCAGAGATTTATCTCTTTAAGATAGAGTGATTCATGATACTAGTAGGTTTATGCTTCTGTCACTAGCAGTTTTATGACAATAAACCTTGACAGAGGGTCTTTTGTGTGTCAATTTTTCATAAGTTGTTTTTTAACAGAGAACTTTCACTATCACAGTTGATCCTTGATCCTCTTTTCCTGTGTAGAGTGACCACATTTGCTGAACAGCAGTATCAGTAGGCAGTATATGTGCCACACTGTTGAACTTCTCAGTTCCAGAGGTCTTTTATTCCTCACATTGTTGGACTGTAGAACAATCTCCCTAAGGATGTTGTGCAATTGGAACCTCAAAAGTTCAGGTGAAGATGCAGTGCATTACTACTGGCAAATAGCTTACCTTGTATTTTAATCATTTATATTTTTAATTATTAATATATTAATTCACATTTTTGTCTCTTTTCTAATAACTGATCTCTTCTTTCTGTATTTCGTGTTACCTTCTGTAACTTCTTTGAAATGAACACCATATTCTTTGGAAATTTGAAATTTCAAGTAAGTGGCCCCAGTAGGCTTGTTCCATATGAATAGAGGTTTATCATCTGAATACTGTATTAATAATAATAATAATAATAATAATAATAATAATAATAATAATAATAATAATAATAATAATACTGTAATAATCATCATCATCATCAGGTTAACAGTGTTTTAAAAAGTGATATTTAAAGATAGTAACAATGTATACAGTCATGCTTCAAAGTTTGAGTGACAAGCTGATGGCCTTTTATTTTGGCTTGACTCATCAATGATATTGAAAAGATTTAGCCACCCTTATTTGCATATTGTTTCATCCTGTGACAAATTTTCCAGTCTTTGTGTTCTTTGGAAAGAATTCTTATGCTGATGTCATTCGTGTATTTATTTCAGGTGAGCCAGAATTCAAATATATAGGAAACATGCATGGTAATGAAGCAGTGGGCCGTGAATCACTCTTGTTGCTTATGCAGTATCTCCTTGATGGTTATGGCAGAAACAATCGTATATCCAAACTCATTAATGACACAAGAATTCACATCTTGCCCACCATGAACCCTGATGGATTTGAAGTTGCTCAGCAAGGTATGGAATATATTTGTAAGCGGTAGACCTTCAAGAACATAAGATTTTAGATTTTATTGTGGGATGTTTTTTAATTTTATATTTTTTGCCAGAATGTTTTAGTTATGTTAAAACCTGTGATGTGATTTGGCCAAAATTATATTATTAACACAAATCCATTACCTATTTTAGCCTAATCTGCAGTAGAAGTGATCTGATATATCTCAGAAGGAGTAAAACCCGTTTTCTACCACTCATTCTTTGCATGTCTTTTGTACAAAAAGCACCTTGAGTCATTTTCCTCACAAATTTTAGGTATAGCCTTCGTAGTCCTTTTGAGTCATTAAATCGTTGTGATCTTCATTGTCTTGGAGTATGCTCTCTGTCGTGATCATTTGGTTATTTTTGCTTAATTTTCCTGTGTATGTCTGTGTTTCTTCATTGGCCTGAACACTTGCTGTGTGTTTCTTCATTGGCCTGAACACTTCCTGTAATTGCTTTTACCTATTGCCAAATCCTTAAGCAAAGTGTTCGCTTTTGAACAGCTGGCTGTTTGTCTGTTTTGTCTGGTAGGAAAGTTTGGCCACCCTGTCAATTGTATGAATTTATTTCTTCATCTTTAATTGTATATTTATGTTAAAACGTCATCTTGTAGTCAGCATTGGCTCTGATATGCCCCAAAATGATAAAGGAACCCTACCCTTATGGGTGGCACCTCATTGAGAGTAACAGTAGTTATTCCGTGTGTCCATCAACCCAGCAACACCTTGTTATTTTTTTTGCTCCTAGTATTGTTAAATTTAATTACCTAATTATCTGTTTATTCAGCTTCAACCACTTTTCCCAATAGAATCAGTTTTTAAGTATGTAACATACCCAGTAGTTACATTGCTATTGTTTCGAAATCGAGCGGTAGCTAGAATTCAAAATTTGTGCCAGCAAAAACAAAAAACAATATGGCAGCTAGGAGATACCCCCCTCTACCCACTGGTGCTGGTGGAAGAGTGAGGAACTACCTTAACACAAAACTTCAGTCGTTTCTGCCGGCTTGTGCTGTACGCACCTATTTGCAGCAGCTGCTAGAATTCAGGAATATTCTGTTATTGGAATTTGGTGATGTACTTGGTGTTTTGTCTTCAATATTTAGTTAGGACATGCAGTTACATCATTTTCAGTTTTTGTTATTTTAGCTACCCTCATTTCTTTGCAGTATGTCAGACTCGAGCTCAGGTAAGAACAGGGCAATTAAAATTTGCAGCAAAGGGTGCAAAAGTAGGTTAACTAAAGAGATTAATGATGCACATACTCTTTGCGCAGCTTCTAGAGGTCAGGGCTGTAACCCGGATTTGACATGTGATGAATGTAGAGATTGGGATGAAGGGAAGTGGAAGATTTATTCAAGTAGGATGAAAAAATTAGATTCTGATAGGAAGCAGAAAGCTGCAGTCATCTACTTCCTTTAAGGAAGTAGATAATCAGGATCATGAACTTTCCATTTCTCCCATTAACACCCAATCAACCTGTTCCCTCACCTGGTTTCTGTTCACCTGAACTCGATACCGTGACCAGCCTCGAAGCCGTATGAACATGAAATTTTCATTATTGCTTCAAGCTGTTGAGAAGTTGGGATCCTCTGTAAAACCCTTGGAGGATAAAGTGACGAATGTTAGTGTTTGTGAAGTGGAGGAGGTGGCTTCTCGGCCCGCTCGTGCTCCTAGCCAAAGGTCCCTGCTAGACTCCCCATCCCATGGGAGGAAGCATACTGGAAGTCCAAGGGAGGCGAGTGGTGTCTGCTCACGGGTAGTTGCCCCCTCAGGCGGATCTGATGTCGACTCCCAGACTGCTAGGGAGCGGCATTGGAAAGGCGTCTCCAGAGAGGAGTTTGCAAACCTATCGAGCTGAGGAGAGTCTTCGCCCAGATGCCAATGGTCTAATTCGGGCAAGTCTCGCCTACTTAAAAGGTCTCGTGGTGTCTCGCTTGAGGCAATGCCTAAGAAGCGAATGGTTATTCATGCTTCTCCTTCCCCTGGTTGTAGTTGGTGGGAGGCTCCGGAGGTTTTTTCGCCTTCCCGAGATGGGGAGGGAGCACAGGAACTGGCTCTAAGGCGCCAGTTAACCTCTGCTAAGAAGAGTAATAGGATTTCGCTTGATGTGGAGGCACAAACGCAGTCGTTTCAATTGGATGATGAAGAGGAGATAGCAGTGAGCGCCAGTATCAGGAGAAGCGCATTCTTGCGCCTGAAACTTCGACTCATTCATTGACGCCAACTCGCCTATCGTCTGCCAGACGCTTGGGTTCTCCAACACGGATTTCTGAGCAGGAAGTTCAGGACCTTTCGGCGATTGCCATTCAAACGAAGTTGGATAAGATTTTGGGTTTTGTGCAACCCATTCAGAACAAGACTCATTCTCTGGTAGTTGTTTCTCCTACATATTCGGAGGAGGAAGCAGACGAAGAAGGCGATGAGGAAATGGAACAGGAGAGTCACAATTCCACCGCTTTCAAGACGCTTTTGAAATTCTTTATTGAGAGTTTTCTGGATTCGTTCTCTCATGTAGTGCCTTCCTCTCCGGACTCTTCTCGCTCGAGGGATTGGAATAAGAGTGCTTCGCAACTTATGAAGATTGTTTTGTCTTTTTCAGCACGGAAAGCACTAAAAGGGATTGATACTTGGCTCCTTAAGAAGAGGGAGCAGGGCAAGACTATCTTCTATTTTCCTCCTTTCAGACTGACATCTCGGAGATGACTCTGCTACAAGACCGGGGAAGCCTTCTCTTTGGAAATTTCTGCCTCCTCCCAGGGAGACTTCTCAGGGCTTATTGATTCTTCAAGACGTTCAGGTTTTAATTTAGTGGAGGTTATGTTTTCTACGCTCGAACTGGATCACCTGTTGAAGCACATCTTTCGTATTTTTGAGGTGGTCAGTTTTTTGGACTGGTCCATTGGAGCGTTGGGCTGTGAGATTTCTTCTTTGGATGAGGAGACATTTACAGATTTATCTGAAGCCCTTAACGTTTTAGATCAAGGAGTTATTGACGCTGCTTCGGGACTGACTGCTATGTTTTTTTTAGGTGTTCTTAAAAAGAGAGAATATGGTGTTCTTTCCTCACGAAGGGAGTGTCAAGAATTCTGAGGTCAGCCTTGTTGTTTGCACCTCTTAATAAGAAGAACTTGTTTCCAGAGGAGCTGTTAGTGGAGATTTCTTCGGCTCTTCAGAAGAAATCTACGCAGGATTTACTGGCTCAGTCCTCCAAAAGACCAAGAGAGGCTTCTGTTGCTTTGCCAGTTGTGCGTCCGAGGTCGGCCTTGTTGTTTGCACCTCTTAATAAGAAGAACTTGTTTCCAGAGGAGCTGTTAGTGGAGATTTCTTCGGCTCTTCAGAAGAAATCTACGCAGGATTTACTGGCTCAGTCCTCCAAAAGACCAAGAGAGGCTTCTGTTGCTTTGCCAGTTGTGCGTCCGACTTCGTCTTCTTCTTCTGCGTCTTCATCTTTGCATGGAATGCCCTTTCAAGGTAGAGGAGGTTATAGAGGATTGGCAAATTCTAGAGGAAGAACAAGGGTCCCTCTTAGATCAGTTAAGAAAGTTCCCCAGTCTGCCAACAAGAAGTGAGAAGCACATCCTATGTGCACTGGTGGGAAGCAAGACTTCTGCAGTTTTGGAGGTGTTGGAAAGAGATAGGAGCAGAGAGTTGGGTTGTGGAGACTCTGAGAAGGGGCTACTGTATTTCTTTTGTGGTTCAGCCCCCCATTTCGAGAGTACTGATAGCTTTGATGGCTTACTTAGGCGATTCAGAGAAATCCATGCCGCTTTCCGAGGAGGTGTCGACCCTGTTAGACAAGAGAGTTGTAGAAGCAGTGGAAGATCAGAGCTCTCCGGGCTTCTACAATCGCCTGTTTTCAGTTCCCAAAGCTTTGGGGGGTGGGAGACCCGTGTTGGATGTCAGCGCTTTAAACAAGTTTGTAAAACAGACAAAATTCTGCATGGAGACCAACAACACGTTTCTATCATCCATCAGACAGGGAGATTGGATGGTAACGGTGGATATGCAGGACGCATATTTCCATGTCCGATACACCAAGAGTCTCAGAAGTATCTACGTTTTGTATTCGGGAACCAAGTTTTCCAGTTTTGGGCTCTGTTTCGGCCTTTCGACAGCACCTCAAGTTTTTGCCAGGATTCTTACCCCATTTTCGAAATGGCTCCATCAACAGGGGATCAGGATATCTCTTTATCTCGACGACTGGCTTCTTCGGTCGGGAACTCTAGCAAAGTGCACAGAGGATCTTCAAGTGACTTTAAGATTAGCAGAGGAGTTGGGTTTTCTAATAAACCATCAGAAGTCGTGTCTGATCCCTTCTCAGAAGACAGTATATTTGGGAATTCAGATAGATGCAGTGAATTTTCGGGCTTCTCCGTCGGCTCAGAGTCGATTCTTGCCTTTAAAAAGTTTTGAAGTTTCTGGCTTTCAGAACTTGCTCTGTGAACGAATGGATGAGCCTTCTGGGGACGTTATCGTCCCTAGAGATGTTCATGGATCTGGGGTACCTCCACATGAGACCATTACAATTTTATCTAAAAGCGAAGTGGCGGAGGAAGGAATTCCCGGATTCCTTCGTTTTCGAGATTTCCGAGGAAATGTAGAAGGATATATTTTGGTGGCTGTCAAGAGAAAGATTGATGGAAGTAAAGTTGCTAGCTCCGTTGAACCCCGACCTAACATTCTTTTCAGACTCATCCGACCAGGGATGGGGTGCGGTTCTAGGGGACATAGAGACGTCGGAAGTTTGGAGCAAAAGCCAACAGAAGTGGCATATCAACATGAAAGATTTGGTAGCTGTTCATCTAAGGTTGACGGAATTTGCAGAACAGATCAGAGGGAAGGTAGTAGTCGTCCATTCGGACAATATAACAGCTCTGTCATATATTCGGAAACAAGGAGGCACTCCCTCGTTCTCCCTTTGCGAGGTGGCGAGAATTCTGCTATTGTGGCTGACGCAAAATCAGACACAAGTATTGACAAGGTTTGTTCAAGGGAAACTAAATGTAAGGGCAAACTTGCTCAGTCACAAGAAGCAAGTGATCTCGACGGAATGGACTTTGCACCCCTTGGTATGTCGACAAATATGGAAGTGTTGGGGGACTCCGCTGGTAGACCTATTTGCCACAGCCAAGAACAGACTTCCAATTTATTGTTCTCCAATTCTGGACCATCAGGCTTGGGCTACGGATGCCATGATTCAGAATTGGGAGAATCTGGATATTTACGCCTTCCCGCCATTCAAGATAGTGAGGGAAGTGTTGAACAAATTCAGGACATACAAGAACGTCAGAATGACTCTGATCGCGCCATATTACCCATCGAGGGATTGGTTCCTGGATCTGCTGGAACTTCTGACAGAGTATCCAAGGCTTCTACCTCAAAAGAAGGATCTAATCAGGCAGCCTCACATAAGAAAGTTCCACGAGGGTCTGTCAGGTCTAGCGCTAACCACATTCAGACGTCTCCTCAGAGACGAGGGATTTTCACAGCAAGCTTCAGAAGCTATCACGGAATGCAGAAGGAGGTCTTCCTCGGACATATACCAGGCCAAGTGGAATGTTTTTAGAGACTGGTGCAGGAGAGAAGATGAAACTATTATCTACCTCTACCATCAAGGGGTACAGGGCTATGTTGGGCTCGGTGTTTCGACACCGTGGTCTACTGTAGACTTGTCTGGCGACAAAGATTTGTCAGATTTAGTTAAGTCTTTCGATAAGGAGAGGACGGAAGGACCAAGATTAATAGGCTGGAACTTGGACGTGGTTCTGAAGTGGCTTAGGAATGATAGATTCAAACCTCTCAGTACAGCGTCTTTAAGGGAGATGACGAGAAAGACACTATTTTTAGTAGCCTTAGCTATAGCGAAGAGGGTAAGTGAAGTGCATGCCTTAAATAAAAGAGTAGGTTTTGCAAATGGAAACCCTATCTGTTCCTTTAATATGGGTTTTATGGCCAAGAATGAAACCCCATCCAGGCCTTGGCCACGTCGTTCGAGATTCGTAATCTGACAGATCTAGTTGACAGAGAAGAGGAGAGACTCTTATGCCCCGTTAGAGCTCCCAAGTTTCATATTCAAGCGACCAAGTCTATTAGAGGTAACTTGGACCATCTCTGGTGCTCTGTTAAGAATCCTTCTCGACCCCTCTCAAAAAACGCGTTGGCTTCCTTTATTCGGAGTTTAATTTGGATGATGCTAAGTGCAGTGTTTTTAAAGTTAAAACACATGAAACACGAGTGGTTGTGACCTCTCTGGCCTTCAGACGCAATTTGTCTCTTTCTTCTATTGTACAAGCGACCCTTTGGAGGAGTAGGTCAGTTTCGCCTCACATTATCTACAAGATATGGAAACAACATATGATATTTGCAGTACCCTAGGTCCTTTTGTAGTGGCTGGCATGGTATTGGGTGAAGGTGATAAGGAAGTGCATCCTTCCTTAGTGTCCCCTTCTTGGCGCAGATTTTGGAGTTTGCTGGGAAGTCTGGGGATACATTGTGCTGTGCGTTTAGGAGTACCTCTCAGTCATTAGTTATTTTAAGGGGTTTAATTTTGGTGTAGGCTAGTGGTGATGCCCATCAATTGGTTTTATATTTTTTGGTTGGTACTGCGCCCTGAGCAGGGGCATTTGTTTGGTTATTCTTCGTGTCCTACGAACCCTTCTAGGTCTCAAGGATAATTTACCTGCCATAGACGTCCCATGGCTCCCTCGCCACGTTTGGCAGTTAAGAAGAGCTCCATATTTAAGAGGCAGTATCAGTATGGATTGCTCACTTAACAGGTAAGGAACTACAACATTTCTTTTACCCAATAAAAGAAGGTTAACACAACTTATAGTTCTGTCTATTCATGGTCCTGCCTACCTTAGTGTGGGAATCAGTAATGTAACTACTGGATAAGTTACATACTTAAAAATGACATTTTCATAATAAAAGTTTTAAGTATACTTACCCAGTAGTTACATGATCAAAGCCCTCCCTCCTCCCCTCTCATAAATGTGGGTCATAAACGACTGAATTTTTGTGTTAAGGTAGTTCCTCACTCCTCTGCCAGTGGGTAGAGGGGGTATCTCCTAGCTGCCATATTGTTTTTTTGTTTTTGCTGGCATATATTTTGAATTCTAGCTGCCATTCAGTTTCGAAACAATAGCAATGTAACTACTGGGTAAGTATACTTAAAACTTTATTTTATTATGAAAATGTCATATTTATCCAGTGTTAATGGTGACTGTATGATTCTTCCAAATGTAAGATGTTTGGGTGTATTTTTTCCTTCACCATCAGGAAGATCTGAAGGTGTCCTGATTTTGTCATATTGACATTTGTAATCTCTTGTTTAACTGCTCTTCCCACTCACCATCATATAGTATGTTGTATCCAGAAACCTACTGACTTTTCACTCGATAGCAAGGTTACGTCCTCACCATCTCCCATACTGTAAATTTATTAAAAAATTCTTGTTCCATCCTTCTCTCTCTCTCTCTCTCATTATACGTATCCTTTAAGTAAAAAACACGGCAAAATATTTTTATGTTCTAATCTAGGGCGAAGTAACTTACCACAAGGGATGACGCTAGTCTGACTAAAATTCCTGGGCTAGTAGAACATAAGAAAAAGTAATGGGCTGAGGGCCTTACTAAAGAAGAAAAAGTAATGAGCTGAGGGCCTTACTAGAAGGGGGAATTTGAGATAAACTCTTAAGTTAACTAAAATCACATATATTTACAATAACAAAATCAGAAGATGGGAATAATTATGACAGGTAAATGAGGTCCTGCTGGAGTAAAAAATTATGATGGAGAGATGATAACTGAAGGTGCCAGGAATTCCAGTTGATGGCACCAAGGATTACATTGCAGTGGGTTGACCACGGCAGTAAAGCACAATCGAAGCAAAGGATCCACAGCAAGAAAACTGCATCTGCAGTGGAGAACGCATACGGTTACTTGGCGGAGTTAGTGTAACTATGGGTTCGAGGGTGCACAGGTGGTGCCAAGATTCCTTGGTATAAAATACTGTTAAAATCACTTACGAACACAAGTTAACAACAAAGTCAGGTCTATAGGATAATTGTGTTTGGAAAACGGAAAACTGATTAGCACAGGGAAAAGAATTACATGACTGGTAAATCACAGATTCCTGGCACTTCACCTTATTCCAGAGAGATGAGTCCTTGTAGATGTACCAACAAGGTGGGGGTGGTACACGTGGGTTGCTTGTGTGCCATGTGGGCCATCCAACTTTCACTTCTGTCACTTCTGCCATCAGACAAGTGGGGATTATCTCCAAGGGCAGCTTAGTAAACTGGAAGAGGGCTTAACGCAGTCACAAGTTTGGGGGAAGGACAAAAAGGGCTGCCAAGGGAATAATAACTAGACATTTAGAGAAGAAGCAGTTTCCCCACAATCGGCTGTTTGTGTCAGCAGTGAGATAAAATGATTTTACTTTAAGTTCTTTGAAAAACAAGGTTCTTGCAAGACGAGTTGACTTGGGAAGGGTTTACCCCAGTTGCAGTATCAATACAATGTTATTTCACTTACAGAATCCATTTATACTTTTATAATGTAAAAATATATCAGTCCTGTTCTAATTCATGTCATTTGCAACATAACTACGGTAATTGTTGACTATCGTACAATGGTTGAAATGGCAAAACAGACTCAATTCACTATTTTCACTTGATTTCATAATAATACTAGCTTTATCTTTTAATGGTGTGAAACTATTCTTTACTAACTTGCATTCTTATTTATAGAAATTTTTTCATTTTTATCGTTTGTTTTACTTGAAATATGACCGAAATAAAAAAGTGACAGCAATGTTTTGGTTTGGAAATCAGGCTGATAATGAGGCAAGTGTATTTCACCGTTACTTAACTGAATTCATAGCGATTTTCTTGCTTCTAGTTGGCGTAAATGAATCTCTAGATACTCTCTTTGTAGGGGACAAGGTTGTTTTTCGTTATATGAAGTGTCGTAAGTTGAAATATGACTTAAATAAGTTTCATTTCGACACTAAATTTGTAATTTTTTTTGTTAGTAGATGGCATGACAGATTCTGTTCACTATTTTCAAGTGGTTTCATCATAATATGAGATTTACAGTATATCTTTTATTGGTGTGAAAGTATTCTTTACTAACTTGCATTCTTACATATGTATTATTTTTGTTTTTATTGTTTGTTTTACTCGAAATAAGACCGAAATACTTCTTGAAAAGTTGCATAAAATTGGTGAGTATCCGCTATTTTATGAAAAAAGAAAACAGAATAAAGAAAACATAATAAAGAAAACACACATCAATATCATAAGATATAAAACTAGGGAGGACTTTTTTAAAACATCTCTTCATGTATTTGAAGGCGTATTTTTGCCATATTTTCTGCGACGGGTTCTGGAAACTAACCTTGCGACTCTTTGAGGTATTACTGTACTGCACAGTCTGTACTGTAATTTATCACAGGAGTAAATGTAAGGCTAATATTTACCCTTGTACTGTATGTGTGTGCTCAGAATTGTTTTCTTTTTTTATTTTTACTGATTTACATCAGTATGTATGCTTAAGTTTCGACTTACACCCAAAATTGGGTTACATCATGGGCGTAGGAATGTATCTCAGACATAACCCAAATAACTACTGTATATGTACTGAGAAAGCATGCTTCATAGTAAGTAAATAACTGGGCAATCCACTGTAATATGGTTCTATTTTGTATGCTTCCAGTCATCTTTTGGCATTCATCAGGTTGTTGCCCTTTAATGTATTTTTGCACAGCATTCATTATACATTCACATATACAGGTAGTCCCAGGTTAACGGTGGGGATTTGCTGATAACCGAAAATCGGCAGTACAGTAAACCCCCACATTCGTGTTCTCACAAGTCGTGGACTCAACGATTCATGGAAATTTTCTTTGGAACCTATCTATAAATTATTCGCGGGAAAACTCACCCATGCACGGATTTTTCATAGTGCAGTATTCTATATTTTCTTATTATTCTTGTGACTAAACACTGTACTGTACCTACATATACAGTTGATGATAAGTCTAGCAGGTGGGGTCTCTATACATGGTTGTAGACATCTGTGAAAATTATAACCTCTAGAGAAGTAGAAATCATTGTAATTTCTACCTTGTGGTCTTGAAAATGCTACCTACAAAGAAAACCTTTGGTGTTCCCATGCAGCTGAATTCAGGTTTGGTTTTAGTATTGTAATTGGGAATGGTGGTGAATTATTGTTTATAGATTGCCCATTTGACTAAAGTGCTTTTTAGTCAGAGAGTCATTTTCCTATAACTTCAATACACTTTGTGTGGTTACCAGGTCACAGTGGGGAAATGGTTCATATAATATGTTATGTACTTAGCTTCCCCAGTCTAAAATAGACTAAAAGTCTCTTTGCATAACATCAAGGTTGATCTGTCAGCTCTTGGAGTTGTAAGAGATAGCTTTTTTTTTTTACTGAGGTTTACACATTTTTATTTTTATCTATGTAACTTACGGTGTCAGTCCCTCTGTAAATGGGTGCTATAGATAGCGGATGGTATGGAAATGACTTGGAATGTAATGTGTGCTTTTTGGTTCAAATGGTTATGAAACATTGAGCCCAAGAATTTTACCATTTGGGTGAAGATTATCATAATGTTTTGCATTTTTAATATCTTATGTTTTGCATTTTTAATAAAGTATTTTGATTCTGTTATAATTAAAAGTTCATTAAACATGACTGCTCAAGTTTTCTCCATGGCTTTTTCTACATAAAATTAGAAACCCAGTTATCCACTTTCACCATGTAAGTTTAAAGAATATACCGAGCATGTCGTGGGTTTGAAGCAGTGTAAGATATAGTAGCCATCTACATATGTTATTTTTAATACTGCCAGTAATTGATCTGTAATTTTGTTGTTTGGTGTTTGAGATTTTTATGAATAAGCCTCAATTTGCATAACAAAGTCATTACTGTTAGCTTATTTACTTTGCTTCATGGGTAATAAAAGAATATCTTTCAGGTGACTTTGGAGGAGTGATTGGTCGAAAAAATTCTAATATGATGGATTTGAATCGCAACTTTCCAGACCAGTATTTTACAAATCATGTAAGTGTTCATGTTGCAGTTTTGCATTGGAAGAGGAAACTTACCTAAGGAGGAAAGATCCAATAAGACTACCTGTGTTAAGTAGTGCAGTGGTGTTGTGTTGGGAAAGGAAACTAAACCAATGTACTTTTGGTTTAACAAAAATGTAACCTAGAGTGTTTTGTTATTTTTAGTATTAATTAAATATGTAACAATTATTTGCTAAAAGTTCTTAAAATGCTCAAGTCACTGGTAGTCAAGCCTTCATTGACAGCTGATCCACTGTTAGTACCTGTTTTAACTCAAGATGATTTAGGCTTGAATTTGTAATGTTCCTTTGATTTTAGAGAATATTATTACTGGTTGCTACCAGCCTAGGGCATCACAGACTGTTTGATGGAGTTGGTATTAATTTTATCAATAGAAAATAGAAAACATTTGTGAAAACAGACTGAGCAGATCTAGGATTGGTATTCACTGTAAAGAATCTTGAACAGCTTAGATGTGGCAGTATTCTTGCCAGCAGCATTTAATGAGCCTATAAAATATGTTAATCGGGGTGAGAGAAACGTTTCATTTAAGACTGCCATTCAATGTTGCATGCTCCCATGTTATTTTAGGTTAATAATTAGCCCTAAGGGACTTTCATCCAAAGAATATTCACTGTGTAGAAGTAAGTTTTGATTACTTCAAGTCTCAAGATTACCCAAAACTGAAGGCTTTTGGTCATGAGGATTCTTTGAGAACTATTTGTCACTATTACTGAAATTTAACTTGTGTCAAGGAAGCTTCTTATCCTTCAAGATGGTTGAGATAATTTATTGCCAAAGTCCAAGTTCCTATGCAACATACAGCACAGGTATATTGCCTTCATGCTTGATGATTATCTTAAGTTTATCCTCCAAAGTAATTGGCTTCCTCTTCTTTTTACCAGTAGCAGGAGAGACAGGTGAACATTTTGTAGACATGATGGATGCTTAAAAATATAACTTAGATATAGGAAGGTATCCATAAAAATAGTAGCATTAGAACACTATCGAGTGCTGGTTTTGCACACAAGTGACCACATGGCAGACTGAGAGGTGAGGAGCACTGCTGCTACCTAGATGCCCAGCAGTCAGAGAGTAATGTCCCAAATATTGCTTGCCCAGGATAAAATATAGATTTAAATATTATCGGACAAACTGTTGTAACCCAGTGAGTGCCTGTATTGTGAATTCTTTAGCATTTGTAAGCCCAGTGATGATGAAACCAGCAACAGTTATAATACTCAAAGTACCTGGTGTATTGGATTTTATGGATAGACTCAATGAAGGAAAGATGTGGCCTGAAAGAAAGGATCTGTTATTTCTTATACATGTCACTCTGGGTGCTTTGAATGTTGACAGCAGAAGTTGGAGATCCCTTTTCTGAGATTTTTTGTTGCTACATCCACATAGGTGATCAAGAATAAATTCTGCTGCAGCCCTCATGGGGCAATTAGTTCACTATATATGTGTTAACAGATGAGCATCAGTTATGGTTTGTAGGAATGACATTAGGTTCAGATAAACTCATATTCACCTAAATCATCAAAAGCTAAGCAGATTGCTGTTTCAGACATATTGTGAGATGACTGGGAAACTCTTTTGTATGATGATAAATACTAAGGTTATATAAGTGGTTAAAAACCCCTAGATGTCGCCTTCATGTGGAACAACTCGTGTAATAACATACTTTAGAGATTGAAATATAAATTAATGGTATTGTTTCCTTCCATAAGCAGTTGCATCCACATTCTCTTTGGAATAAAACTTCAAAGATTCTTCCTAAGGGTTTGTTAAAATGTTACTCATCATTTTAACCAGACTTTTTAATTGCAAACAAGTTTGTTATAGAGCTGGCCTTCATACAGCGACAATAATACTAAAATCTTTTAAATGTTTTATTATTTTGTTATAAGATGATGATATTTATTTTTCTTCACTTTACTTGATTATGTGAAAACCATGTATTCTATATCTGAGACATTTATTCTTTCCAGGAAAATGAAAAGCAAGAACCAGAAACACTTGCAGTTATGAAGTGGTGCAAAGAGTATCCATTTGTTTTATCTGCAAATCTTCATGGAGGCTCATTGGTTGCCAATTATCCTTTTGATGATAATTCACTGGGTCGGAGTGGACTGCATAGCCCCTGTCCTGATGATGATGTTTTTAAGAAATTAGCCAAAGCTTACTCTTATGTGCGTACTGATATGTCTTTTTCTGTTGTTGAAAAGCAAATGTATGTAAAAGGTGATTGCAGCCTTAGGTTTTAATGGAAAACTGTAATTGGTAAGCATGATAGAATTGCCTGTCAAATAGGGGTATGAAGGAAGTTTTTTTTTTTTAACAATTTGACATATATATGGGGTGATGCCAAAGTAAAAACAAGACAGTCACTGTATTATTAATCTTCTAAATGCTGAATCAAGGACAAACCATATGTACAAAAATACCACTGTATCCATATTATAGGTGTGTACTTGCATAGAATGCTCATGAACTTTAATGAATTTTTTTTGGCTGGCTTTATGAAAACAAAGTTTTAGCTCAGTCTTCAGGTTTAAATATATTTTATAACTTTATAAGAAGTCCCTTGCACATATTTCCTTATTTTCTTTGGTAATAGACACACTTTCATGGTAGATAATAGGACCTATCCATTTATATACCTCTTCTACTCCAAGCCAGCATTTCCAAGGGCTCTTTCTCTTTCCTACCAACATTTCAACTTTTGCACTCTTCTCACCCATATTTTTTTATTATTGGTATGATGATCGACACTTGAAGAGGACTTGTTTGGCCCTCTGAGGACAGGATCCATTGTGTGGTGAATGGCAGGTTTGTAGAAGTCCATGTGCAATATCTTTCTGCAAGGTGATGAGTTGTCACCTGGAGTCCTGTGGGAAAAGTTGATAACCAACATCCAATTTAGGATTTGGTCTTATTAATCTTTCAGTTGGGTGAATGAGGTGTTGATGAACCTTCATCAGAGCATCAGAGAGGTCATCTACTGCAAGGTTCTTCCCTAGTTCCTCTGGTCCTGAAGGGTCTAATGCTTTCAGACATTCCACTTAGAAATGGGATACTTATCTCCTGGATCTTCAAGCAAGATGTGCTTGGTGTCAAGAAGAACAGTGTCTTTATATTAACATCTGAGAAATATAACCCATTCTGTCTGTCTCCAGACATTCTTGATGACGTTGTTAGAGAGAGAAACATTCCTGAGACATGTTCAGCAAGACAACTACAATCATTTACTTGAGGAACCAAGTAGGTATCCACTCTGAATCATTTTATGGTTTTGTTGTTGAAATCTGATGGGTGGAGGAGCACAGTTTAACTCTAGTTCCCAGTTTTGTTCCAGGAGCTTCTGATGCCATCGGCAGCAAATTCCATATCCTTCCTCTTGAATATTCATTGAACGTGAATGTTTGCAGGGTGATTTGGCAAGTGTTGGGAACTGCTCTAGTCAACCTGTTTGCAAAGTCAAATAACGAACAAACTGCCAGTTGACTGGCTGCCTCAGCTAGATGCAACAACCTGTCGAGTGGATGCGATGCTGCAGTTATGGGACAATATGGAAGCCAGTGCCTTTCCTCCCCAGTATCCTCAAGCATGTTGTAGTTAAGTTGTGGTCTTGAACAGACACCAAGATGACTCTCGCTACCCCTTCTCAGCTTCAAGATGAGTGGTTCACTGTCCTTCTAGGTCTGTCATGGACAAGCCCCGAATCCTTTCCTTACGTAGGAAACTGAAGAACGCCACTTTCACAGATCCCACAATCAATGGATGTCTTTTTCTTCACAGATGGAAGTTGTCTTGTGAAAATTCTAGTCTTTTTGGACATTGCAGCATCTGCTTTCACAGTGGTATGCGGAATCTCAATTAACATTTACCAAAGGAAATGGGTCAGTGTCATTAGTTGGTGAGAAATGGAATACTCATGCACACAGTGCCTCTGTTCCTGATTGCTGATTTCTCACACTTCTTGCATCTTAGAAGAGATCCTTATCTGCAATCAAGGAGCACTGAGCAGCCATATCTTGTGTTTGTCCATCATGGTTTTTACTTGAATGCCTATCGAGATGTTTTGGACTTGATTCAGTTCTTCAGAAAGTCTATCTCGGGAACTTTTAACCTTTTAGTTTGGATTTGATAATTTTTTAAAGGTGCATAAGCAGGCCTCCCTATGAATAAATTTTTAGAATTGTCCTTTGATCTGATTTCTAAAACTTCATTTCTTTCACATGTTGCCTTCTCAAAGCCTTTGCTGGCACTGTTACAAACTCAAGGAGCTGGTTGCCCATCAGACTTTCCTGTTAAGTTTCATAATGAAGTCTTGATGCTTTTATTGGTGTTGAACAGTCAAACAGTTTGAGTGCCAGATCATTAGGCCAAATTAATCAAATTAAATACATTGGTGTTTTGATTAGTGTAGTGGTAATGGAGATAGTGCTAAATGTTGATACATAATATGGCATTTGAGACATTACATTGTATAGCAATAGGTATATATTATACAGTGCACTTTTTTTTATAGCTTTATAACATGTATACTGTGTATTTGGAAGTATAATAATTTTTATTGTGTTTTTCTAGAATAGTGAGTTGCAGCTCTTACATAATTGAATACATTACAGGCTCACCCTAGAATGTTTGTTGGAAAACCTTGTAATTCTCCTGATGTTGTGTTTGCTGATGGAATTACCAACGGAGCTGTGTGGTACAGTGTATCTGGTGGCATGCAGGACTGGAATTATTTAAATACTAATTGCTTTGAAATAACTATAGAATTGTCATGCAACAAATATCCTCTTAGCTCTGAACTTCCTCGTTACTGGAATGAAAACAAGCAGTCACTACTTTCATATGTGGAGCAAGTATGATTCTCTTAATGAATGTTTTTTTATTTTGAATAGGGCACAGTTTCTTGTTTGAATGAAAATTGGCAGATAGAATCATTGTATACATTTTTTTTTAAGTAATGAAATAAGATTAGCAATTGTTTTATAACATTGTTGAAAGTCATTGAGATAGTGATTAAAATAAAACTAGCAAATATTCTTTAACATTGCAACATTGCTGGGAGTCAGTGAGATTATGATTTTTTCTATTTCAGGTACATACAGGGGTTAAAGGGTTTATCATGGATGAGAATAACAATCCTATAAGCAATGCCACTATAAGTGTGCAAGGCATTAATCATGAAATAATATCTGCATCAGATGGAGATTACTGGAGACTATTGGTTCCAGGCACTCATGTCCTGACGGTATATGCTGACGGGTAGGTTGCTTTGATTACTGTTTAGTATGTGTGGGAGAACATGTTTCATGCAAAATATAGTTAGAACTCTTGTTTGCATTCTAGATTTAATAAGTGTATGTGTTTTTAGGACTTTATCCTTTTATTGTTTTTTGTGTCCTTATACTTTCTAGTTTATACCATATTCATCTATTTTTTGATAAGTTATATAGTAGTCTTTCTGAAACTTAGATACTTTGAGAAAAAGTTTAAGTATTCAAGTATACTGGCAATAAAAGAAAAGTTTTCATGTCTTACCACTAACCAAATAATAGCAGCCTCAGAGATGGAAATCCTCTGTTTATGGCTATGTAGGGACTGGGAGTAACAAACAGTACCACTTAGCCAGAATTTCCTGAGGGAATCTCTGCAGTCCACCAACTGGGAGGAGAGTAATAATGTTGAGTGTTGCCTACTATGAAATTTGGATTTTAAATATTTTTACGGTGATTAGAGATGAAACATCAACAGTGATAAAATATTCTCTTGTGTACTGTTATAATATGTGTGATAATCATAGTCAGCTAAACTTGTAATGAAATATGGTACAATAAATCAGACAAAGCAAAAAATATGGCAATTCTACCTTCATCGATCTGTCGTGAACTTGCTGGATTTGTTTATTTTCATGTTTTTTATGTTTACATACGAAATTCGGATTTTAAATATTTTTATGGTGATTTTAAATATTTTTGTGGTGATTAGATCAATACAGTATAAGTAGATTCTGTAGGTGAAATAACATGTTATAAATATTTTGCAGTGTTTTCTCATTAAGTATGAATACTGAGAGAGAGAGAGAGAGAGAGAAAATGACAGCACAAGAATTTTTTAATAAATTTATGGGAGGTGGTGAGGACTATCCTAAAATATGTACCTGTACAGTAAATATTTCAACACAGGAAAATAATATACAGTACTTAAAATGTACACCCAGACGATGCGCAAAGTTACATAGGTCAAAGAAAACTTGCGTGTCTGAATGATAGGGGATACTTAAGAGTAACAGTTGTAGGCTGGCACTTAGTTTTGCAACATGACTCTGAAATGATATTAGGGTGTTCTGAGATGATAGTTTGAGGTATATTTTTTTTTAACTGTCAAGTTTGGTGATGAACTTTTAAAATGGGCAGTTATAAGCATTTTAGGGGTGTATATAGCCTACTTAAGAGTAACAGTAGTAAGAGAGTACCGTAATGTAAGGTTACTTGGGTGTTTATGGGATGATGGTTTGGGGTATATTTTTTGTTTTAAATATTTAATTGTTTTAGTATGATAATTTAAGGTATATTTTTGTTAGAAATATAAAATCCAGCATTGAAATGGTAAAATAGGCAGTTAAGCATTTTAGTGTAACAGGTACATGGTATTTAGCAGATATAAGCCAGGTAAAAGTATTTTTAGAGGGGATTTTTGCATTTCCTCAGATTTTGCATTTCCACGGTAGGTTCTGGAACCTGTCCCCGCATAAAAATGGGCGAGCACTGTACCAGAGGCTAACCTCTTTTCCTCAGTCTCTTTATCTATCCCATCATCTAGTTAAATAAGTTAAAAATGTACAAGAGAATGATAAAAGTAGTTATAACATTACATTCGTTGCGTAAAAGTGTACTGCCATAAACAACCAAACGAGAAACAGCTGTTCTGCTATGAACAGCCAAATTGGATAACAACAGCTGTTTGGGTTGCATTTCAACCATCGATAGTAAAAAATTACCGTAGTTATGTTACAAATGATGTTAAGTAGTATAGAACTGATATTTTTTTACATTATACCCTTATTCGCTATGGAGAAAAGATCGGCAAGGAAATATACTGCTAAATTTAAACTGCAAGTTGTAGCTGAAGCTGAGAAAACAATGTTCAAGCTGCTAATGGTATAAATTATTGTGGATCGGCAACATGGCATTTCCTTAAACTTCAATATGCCATCAAACTCAACTGTAAATAAAATTGGAGAGAAAAGTATTTTAATCCAAACTATTGGGCATGAAAGAACATATTGCTTTCACGCTGATAAAAGATAAATATGTAAAGCTTGTGTTGTAATGAAATCAAGTGAAAGTAGCGAGTGGAATCTGTTGATTTTTTTTTTATTACACAAAAACATACCCCCAACACTAACTATTAACAAAAAATAACAATTTAGTTCACAACGATACATAATTAGGTCATGTTTTGACTTAAAATCACTTTGTATAACGAAAAATAACCTTTTCCCATATTAATAGAGTATCTAGAAATTAATTTACGCTAACTAAAAGCAAGAAAATAGCTCTGAAGTGAGTTAAATATGGCGAAATAAACTTACCTTGCAATCGCCCTCAGCCAATTTCCAACCAAAACATTGATCACTGTGTTGTATTTTATAGTACAATAGTAATATGAGAATATATATTATTGGATACAGTGAATTAAAGCATAATTTTTTAAAAGATCCATGGACAAGATGCATATTCGTTATGTTTGTATTTTATAATACGATACTAATATGTAAATATTACATATGCTTATTTTATATCTCGTGTATGATGTGACCCCTTAAAATTAGCTTCAAAATTAGGTCTTCAAAAGTCGCATGATACGCAAGTATATACACCATGTATTGTATGTGGTCCTTCATTTTCAAAATTATATTAACCTGTAATTGTAAACTGTAACAAGCAGTCTTTATGCTGAGGATATGTAACTAGTTTGTTCTGGTGGTCACTCTATATGATATGATGTTGAGAAACAGAAAGATCTAATATTACAGCATATGCAAGTGTGGCCAGGCATGTTACCATAAGACCCTTTTCATCTTCCATTTTTTCTTTTTTCCCTTTAAGGTTAAGCACAGTATCCTATCCAGGCAGCTTTCTCATAAGAAAATGAAATGATTCCATCAATTTTGTAAATGTTGTGTATCTAGTAAATGGAATATTAGTAGATATTTAACCCTTAAACGCCTACTGGACGTATCATAAGTCGACTAAAATTGTCTGTTGGGTGCCAAGTGGACGTACCGTACGTCGACTACAAAAAATTTCAACCTTCGGTCAACTTTGACTCGACCGAAATGGTCGAAAAACGAAATTGTAAGCTAAAACTCTTACATTCTAGTAATATTCAATCATGTACCTTCATTTTACAGCAAATTGGAAGTCTCTAGCACAATATTTCGATTTATGGTGAATTTATGAAAAAAAACTTTTTTCTTACGCCCACGCGGTAACTCGGCCGAAAATTTCAGAAATTCTTTTGTCATTTTGTCGTAATTTTTGCACTGTTCTATATTAGCTGTTACATAAAGTTTTATATATGAAAATGTGTGCAATTTCATGTACAATACAACAGAAAATAACTCATAGTTGTAGCTTTTATCAGTTTTGAAATATTTTCATATAAATCATGATAACTGCCAAAATTTCAACCTTCGGTCAACTTTGACTCGACCGAAATGGTAAAAAAACACAATTGTAAGCTAAAACTCTTACATTCTAGTAATATTCAATCATGTACCTTCATTTTGCAACCAATTGGAAGTCTCTAGCACAATATTTCGATTTATGGTGAATTTTTGAAAAAAACTTTTTCCTTACGTCTGCGCCAGAAATTCTTTCGTTATATTGTCGTAATGTTTGCACTGTTTTATATTAGTCGTTACATAAAGTTTTATATAAGGAAATGTGTGCAATTTCATGTAGAATACAACAGAAAATAACTCATGGTTGTAGCTTTTATCAGTTTTGAAATATTTTCATATAAATCACGACAACTGCCAAAATTTCAAGCTTCGGTCAACTTTAACTCGACCGAAATGGTAAAAAAAACGCAATTATAAGCTAAAACTCTTACATTCTAGTAATATTCAATCATGTACCTTCATTTTGCAACAAACTGGAAGTCTCTAGCACAATATTTCGATTTATGGTGAATTTCTGAAAAAACTTTTCCTTACGCTCTGCGCAGTGTAACTCTGCCGAACAGCTCAGAAATTCTTTCGTCATGTTGTCGTAATGTTTGCATCGTTTTACATTAGTCGTTACATAAACTTTTATATATGAAAATGTGCGCAATTTCATGTAGAATACAACAGAAGATAGCTCATGGTTGTAGCTTTTATCAGTTTTGAAATATTTTCACAATCACGATAACTGCCAAAATTTCAACCTTCGGTCAACTTCAACTCGACCGAAATGGTCAAAAAACGCAATTGTAAGCTAAAACTCTTACATTCTAGTAATATTCAATTGTTTACCTTCATTTTGCAATAAATTGGAAGTCTCTAGCACAATATTTCGATTTATGGTGAATTTTTGAAAAAAACATTTTCCTTACGTCTCTGCGTGTAACTCGGCCGAACATCTCAGAAATTCTTTCGTCTCATTGTCGTAATATTTGCACCGTTTTATATTAGTCGTTACATAAAGTTTTATATATGAAAATGTGTGCAATTTCATGTACAGTACAACAGAAAATAACTCATGGTTGTAGCTTTTATCAGTTTTGAAATATTTTCATATAAATCACGATAAATAGAAAAAATTCAACTTTCGGTCAACTTTAACTCGACCGAAATGGTCGAAAACTGCAATTGTAAGCTAAAACACTTACAGTCTAGTAATATTCAATCAATTAGCTTCATTTTTCAATAAACGGGAAGTCTCTAGCATAATATTTCGATTTATGGTGAATTTTTGAAAAAAATTTTTTACGTCCGAAGGCGTTGAATTCATGCATCATTTTGTGATAATATTTTCTCTGTGTTGCTTTGATCGTTTTACAATTTGTTATATACCAAAATCATCGCAATTTAGTGTACAATACAACTAAAAAAAATTAACTCATTAGCTTTAACCGTTTTGCTTACAGCGCGATTTGTATACAATTATATGAGTTTTTTTCGCTGTCATATATTCCAATATTTATATATGATAATGATATTTTTTTTTCATTTCTGATGGTTGCATACTAAACTTCAGGCAATGACAAAAAAAGTAGTATAAAATGAACTCCTAATCTTAAAAACTAAGCGTGCTGTGATTTTTTGAAAAAAACTTTTTTTCCGCTTCGGCGCTAACTCACCGAACGCCGCCGGCCTACTGGAGACGTTTTTGTAAATAGAGGCTCGGCGTTTAAGGGTTAAGAGTGTTTTTCTTAAGGATGTAAAGGTCAGAAGATTGCAATGTTGTACTCCAATAAATTTGCTTTTAATAAAGGCTCCTTTTTGAGGGATGTCGGGTGGACAGAAGATAGTAAGAAGGAAATATGTATAAATTTTAAATATTTTTGGTGCTAAGAGGGGGTAATGCAATATTTAATTTTTTATCAGTGTTGCAGTACACCTCATATTAATATTTAGTGATATTTTGTTCAGCATTATGAATGCCATTGGCCATTTGTATTTTTCTAAAGTTGCTGGTGGTTTGTCTTTAGCCGTATTTGTATAATAATTACACTAATGTGGTATATGTTATGCTCTTTCAGTAATATGTGTTGATGCATGTTGATGATAATTTTTCTGTTACAGATATAAAGCAAGCACTCAAACCGTAGAAGTTCCTCATTTATGGGCAACTGTTGTCAATTTTACATTGAAAGCAGATGACACTAGTTCATGGTCACAAGATGAAGATTTTGGTATTACTGAGAATCTACTTGGTGATTATCTCAACAATTCTCAGTTAAATGAAGCAATGGCAGACATAGAGAATAAACACAAAGATATTGCCGAGTTCTTATTGAATGATAATGAATGGAGTATGAAGGTTCATGCATTGCAGATGGGTGTTAAAGTAAGTACTGTATTGTGTACAGATATTTCTTTTTTTTGGAAATTAAATATAGCTTATACTTTTTCATGAACAGATTTTACTGTAAATGTAATTTTGATTGTTTTATGTGTATTTAAGAAATACTTTATGTCACACTGTACAGTATTGTGATTAATAAGGTTAGGTTTTGTTGGCACTGGAAGGAGACTTAATGTTATAAGATTTACATCCTGTTCCTCTGCATCTCTCTGTTGGACATGATTCCAGTAGTCCTTCTTTTCAAGGATGTCACAAGTGCTTGTAGGAATAGAAAACAAACTTGATCTATAAAATGTTAATATAAATAAGCTGGTCCACTTGAGACCGATATTCCCTTCCTTCAAGACCCAAGAGATGGACACCCCAGTCTTGAGTAGATGTTTGGAGAACATCATTTCATCCAGATCTTAAGACACCAGAGGAATGTCTTATCTTGTGTCACCATCACTGAAGACCCAGCAATATGTCTTCTATATATGGGCATAGATGTTGCGTCCCCAGTCGTTTGGCAGTTGAAACTGAAGGAATGAACCAGATATGGTTGTTAAGTACTAGATCTTCTTTGGATACCAGCATTCCAGTCAAAACTTACGGGACTTGGTTGTTTAGGAGATCATTTACAGAACTGCAGGATAATTGACCTCCTTGGCTGGGCTGAAGTGGCAAACATTATCTCCTTAACTAAAACAATCTCTGGGTAGCATAAGGTGAAGTAGAATGTGACAGAGTTCTGTGGAAAGAAGATGACTGCTGATTTTGCAGGGTGAAGGAACTCTGATGCAAACTGACATACTACCTCAGGTGCTAGAGAGACTTGCAAACTGGAGCAAGCTTATAGGTCAAAGTTGACTTGAGGAAGAATTGCCAGTATTGATTATAGCTTTGGTGGTTAGTTTCTCACCCAGCTCTTTAAATAAGGACTGAAAAAAAAGGATCCAAGGGATTGGCTGCACAAGTTCATGGAGATGAGCAGAAGACAGGAGGCCAAAAATATCCTTAAAAATGGCATCCCTCTTCTTTAGCAGGATGTTAATCAGTTGTTACATGGTCAGCTGGATGTGGAGGATGGTGGCTTTGCCCAAAGAGTAATGATCCACAGAGTTTTTGCATTATCCCATGAAGACTTTGCTCCACTGTCAGGAGAGTGCTGGTACCAATAAAGACCCATCCTTGCCACTTCAAAAGGATGAAGGTCTTCCCAGAAGAATCTGATATGATCCACCTCCAAAGGAGACAGTGAGAAAAGACCTGGCAAAATGGAAGCTGTTACATTCTTAGTAGTGAATCTGTTGCAAAGGAAAGGCAATGAGCTTCTTGTGAAGAACACTCTTGGACCTTGTACAACTTGAGAAGACTGTGGTCTGACAAGAACTTGTACGGCATTGTAAGCCAGCTGTCAGTTAGGCAGTTACAAACCTTTAGCAACTCGTTCAAGGTAAAACACAAACAATGAAAGAGAAAGATACATATGATGATGTTAACACTGTGGAATGGAAAGTGAAGTAATGAGGGCCTTGCACAAAACCCTTGAGAATGCGATCTCGAGAAAAGCAACAAGTTGTCTCACTGAGTTTTATGAAAAGTTAAGGGAAGTAGCTGTCATATGCAGCACTAGCAGATCCAGTGGGGGGCTACTGGGCATGTGCCCCCCATGAAAAATAGTGACAAAATAATAATATTGAAGAGTTAGATGATAATAACATAAATGAGAAATATAAAAATGGGAAAAAATAAAAAATCTTATAGAAATAATAATAAATTTTGAGAAAAAAACAACAACAATCTTAATGGTAATAGTAATGGATTCTGTATTTCCTTATAGAACAGGCGATTGCTGTCCATTTCGTAATTTCTACTTAAATACTGAGTGATATGCTGAAGAAAATATATTATACTATGGTATACAGTATATATATATATAGACAGTATAGACTTATGTCAGTGTTTTCAAGGATATTCACACGCTTCTGTAGTATGCTTGTTTTTTATTGTTACATTTTGTTTGTATATACATGTATTTTTGATACTGCAAGTGATTTTAGGTATGACTGAAAAGTACTACAGTACAGTGTATTTCTTTGTTCATAAGAGCATTTATGGTTATTAAGTATGGTGTTTAAAACCAAATGTTTCAACTAGAGGAAGACTCCCAATGCGTTTTTGTTTTTCTAGCCGGTAGATGGCCCAGACAACCGTGCTCGTATTGTGATATTTGGTGGTTTGTATGGCTCTCAGCCTGTTGGAAGAGAATTGGTGATTCGTTTGGCAAGGCATTTAGGGGAAGGTTGGAATCGCAAGGATGAAGATATCCAAAGGCTTTTGAAGGAGACGCAGATAATCTTAGTCCCTGCTGTTGACACTGAAGGTTTTGTAACTTCTGAACCAGGTAAGAATTCCTATGAAAATTTGTTGTCTTTGTAACAAGTTCTCAGACAAGTAAATGCAAAAAAATAGACTCGGCAAAGTGCTTTATTTTGTATTAAGTTAAGTATACCTTAGTTTAACCAGACCACTGAGCTGATTAACAGCTCTCCTAGGGCTGGCCTGAAGGATTAGACTTATTTTACGTGGCTAAGAACCAATTGGTTACCTAGCAATGGGACCTACAGCTTATTGTGGAATCCGAACCACATTATAGCGAGAAATGAATTTCTATCACCAGAAATAAATTCCTCTAATTCTTCATTGGCTGGCCGGAGATTCAAACGCGAGCCCTGCAGAGTGCTAGCCGAGAACAGTACCAACCAGTCCAACGAAGAACTTTTATTTTGTATTGAAATCTGGTTATGCATTTTTGTACCTTCATATTTTATATAGCATGTTTGTTGAGCAGCTTTCTTGTTAACTTTTAAAGAAATGAAATGTTTTATAGCCCTCAGTTATGATTATTATGGACATTTTTATGTTTTTTTTCCTCTGTGCGGGTAAACTTTCTCTTCACTTTGATCAGTTCTATTCGCTTTCTGTCTCAAGTCCAGTTAGGTGTAAATCTTTATTTATGCCATTTTTAATGATTTACTGGGCCTTCTTACTTGTGTTTGTCCTGCTTCTTCCATTTCTAATACAGATAGCGTCGACTTAAACTGGGTGCGACTGATGACAATCCACGTTTATGACAGTAGCGAAAAAGAATTATGAAAATAAAAAACTAGAGAAATTGTAAAAATTTAGCAGTCCTAGCGGTGCATGTAAAGCAGGCCTCGCATTATCAAACGTGCATTCAGCAAGGTATATGATCATACAATTAAACAATATAAGAATGTTTGGCTAGATCAGAAGGATTGACTAACAGTTTGATAGTCGTCCATCTAAAATATTGACACCAAAGTTCTCTGACTCACACTAAAATTTTATTGTACACCAGCTGCAGTCTGTAGCAGTGTACAATAAAAAATGTTTGATTGTTTGTGGCCCGCTTAACAAGCATGAACATAAACATCTGCTTTCATTTCTCTCTCTCTCTCTCTTTTCATCATCAACAATTCATCCAGCCAAAAAGGTGAGAAAGGTTATCAACTTGGAATGAAAGTGAATGTGATTAAACAATATGAAGGAGGAAAAAGAATAAGGACAATAGCATGTGACCTAGAAATTCCACATTCAACAGTCAATAATTCATAAGGATTGAGAATGTATACATGAAGCTGTTTAAAGATTTGCTTCAGTGAACTCTCCTGTAATTACAAAGCAAAGGCAAGGACCAGTCGGTGAAATAGAACGATTATCATTTGTGTGGATAAAAGACTAAATTGAAAAACAAACTTTATTAAGCCTTATTACCATCCAGGCAAAGGCTAGAAGTCTGTTTCGGACCCTTAAGGAACGTGCAAGTGATGACTGTCATCAAGAATTCATTGCAAGTACTGGATGGTTTAAAAGGTTCAATAGAAGATTCAGTTTGCACAATGTATCTGTAACAAGACAGGCAGTGAGAAAGTTCGTCGATAGTTTTGATGAATTTATAAAAGAAAAAGAATAAAACGTTACAGCGTTTCCCATGCAAAAACTGAGTCAATTACCATTCTCAGAATAGACTTAAAAAAACTAGTAAATGCGAAAACGTAAACATAAACGATGCTTGCTTATCACATGTGGAGCACACGTGATATGATACGCAAGCATCGTAAAAAAATTTTTGTAAGATCATGATGAAATGAAAATTGGTTGAGATCAGACTAGAGATCTGTAACAGTAAAGTACTTTCCAATACAGGGAGTCCCCGGGTTTCAACGGTCACAACCCACAACATTCCTATCTTACAATGCTATTCAGAAATATTCGTAAAAGATCTGGTTCCGACATTCTCTCTCTCTCTCTCTCTCTCTCTCTCTCTCTCTCTCTCTCTCTCTCTCTCTCTCTCTCTCTCTCTCTCAGTAGTAGTGGTATTTTTGTAGAGCAGTATTCAGTAAATACTGTATTTTCATTTTATTTTTGTGACTAAATAAATTTTTTATGATAAAAAATGATTTTCGAGTTTTTAGATATTAATATTCATAAACACAGCAAAATATCTATAAAATGTTAAAGTAAAATTCCTCAATATTGATCTATTGTCATCATAATATGTACTTTATAAAAAAACCGTCCCAACATTTGTAATTGTTTTACCGATGTAAACATAACTCACTTCACCTCTCTCTCTCTCTCTCTCTCTCTCTCTCTCTCTCTCTCTCTCTCTCTCTCTCTCTCTCTCTCTCTCTCTCTCTCTCTCTCTCAACATGGCGACACACTGTTGGTTGGAAGGTTTGGAAGTAGCGAATCACACAGCTCGAAACTCCATTGTGTATGTACTGTCACTAGTGTATGAGTTGTATTTTTGTTCTCTCTCTCTCTCTCTCTCTCTCTCTCTCTCTCTCTCTCTCTCTCTCTCTCTCTCTCTCTCTCTCTGACATAAAGAGAGAGAGAGAGAAAGATTTTTTGTACATTTGTAGCATGTATGTTTATTTGTTTTGTTTAGTACAGTATTAGAGATAAACATGTTACTTTGTCATCCATTTTTCCATATTTTCCATGCTATAATTACAACTTTTGCATTTCAATACAGTAATTAGGTAATTTATGTGGGTATACAGTACTCATATGATTTATGTGTTGTTCCTAGATAATTACAAACCCTTGGTCTTTACATATGGGATTAAGTTTCAGCAAGCTGGAAAACTGCCTGATAAACTTTTGCAAGGTGGTTATGGTAATAGCTACCAATTGTATGGGCGGAAGCACCACCCACCAAGTCAGTGTGCGTTCAATTCTAAGCAGTTTTACTTTTGGCTGCTGTCTCATTGAGACTGTGTGTTTCTTTTCTCTGACCTGCCATTCGACTTTTCTCTTATGTGTTTGGATATAATTGTTTTTATGATATCTTGTTAATATTTTTTGTTTATTCTTGGCATATATATTGATATATTGACACATTTCACTTGTTCTTGCTATGCTGCCTTGTTGACTCATTTTAGCCTGTATAAGTTTTGGAGCTTTTCTCTTGATATATAATTTTGCTTTTTTTGTTACCTTTTCATTTTACACAAACCCAACACAGATCTCCTTGGTGTGTGTTTTGTGTATTCTGTTTTCTTTTACTGTCACGTATCTGTGGAGAGTTGGAGGGGATATCCAACTCTTGACTGCCAACTGTTCTATTTTTAGACATCTTCTCAACCTTTTTTTTAAGAACTTCCTTCTTTAACGTTATTTTTCTCCTTGTTCTGAAATGCTTTTTCATGAACAAACAATGTTTTAAGTTTTCTGCTTTTTTTTCTGTCCACCCTCAGATCTTGAAAACTACTGAGGCTAGAGGGCTGCAAATTGGTATGTTGATCATCCACCTCCATTCATCAAACATACCAAAATGCATCCTCTAGCCTCAGTAGTTTTTATTTTATTTGAGGTTAAATTTAGCCATAATCTTCCTTCTGGTAATGATATAGGATGGGCTACCGTCGGCCCATAGTTAAAGTTTCATGGGCCACGGCTTATACAGCATTATACCGAGACCACTGAAAGATAAATCTGTTTTTGGTGGCCTAGATTATAAGCAAAATCCATGGCCCTTTGCAGCTAAGCCCCGCCCACTGCACGTGATAGGCTAGCGCTCGAAAGGGGTCAGAGGATTCTGAAGGCTGGTTCTTGGCTTTGCCAAACCACCTTCACATCCTTCTACCCAAGGGATGTTGCCCACAGGTCCTTGGACACTTTTTCCTTGGGTTCGATGGTGTCTGCTCAACAAATTGTGTAGCTCATCCTGGCCCCCAGCAGGTCAGTTTGTATCTAACCTAAGATGATAGTATGAAAGTGAGAGTGATTGAGATGACTGGTCTTTCTTCCTTTCCATTTTCCCTTCCTTCTCTACCAGTGGGCAGTGAGAGAGTTGATCCATCATAAGCTAGAACTAGCTAGATGCAGGTGAGTGAGCAACCTTACTATTATAGTTTTTAATATTCTACAGGAATATAACCTGTCAGTAGCAAGTCCATCTTCTCTCTAGCAAGGCAAGAGAGAAATGGTATCAAACAAGATTAGGTGGCTACCGTAGTTTGTTATCTGAGCAAATATAGATCTTTAACTTCCACCTATGCAGTAACTCTGCATTGTATTTTAGCCCAGTAATCTGACCGTTAGATACCCTTCTATCCAACAACTCAGGCTTGGGTCTCCTTCCTGTGAATTCTCTTATTCAGGAAGTGTGGCGAGGTGTGCTGAACCTCCAGTTGGTTCAAGGTTCTCTTACTTCCCACCAAAGATGAGTCTAACCTAATGTTAAGACCCAGGTTTGTTCCGCATACGAACAAATGACAAATTTTAAAATTAATTTGTATTTTTCATAGCTAACAAACCTTAACATTTACTGCCCACCAGCCAGATGCCACCAATTCCTTGCATAAACAATTCCTATTGTTTTTTACCAGTTTGCAGCTGGCGCTAGAAGATTTTATCATAATGTTAAGACCACAGGTTTGTTAGTGAACATTTGATTGAGCATCTGTGATGTAATGCAGATCAGTCAGATTATTATAGAAGAGCTGTATTGAACTCAAATACAATACTGTTTAATTGGAACAGAACTTGGATTAAATATACACTACATGTCAGTGGTTTATGGTTAGACTAATGTCCTTATGCTTACTGTTCATAAAATTCCTTTCATCCAAATTGATTTAGTTTTAAGTGTTATTTTCTAATAATTTAAAGATTAAGTCTACAGTATGTCAATAATTATTTGATTCGCTTCTGAATTGACATTTGTAGGTATGTGTGGATACAGTCGAGTCAGTGAAATGGAAAGTGAAGTTGGAGCCTTGTTTGCAGCCGAGATAAGTGATCCATATGCAGAAGCAACAGTCAGATTGATGGAACAGATCCACCCACATGTTGCGCTTTCCTTAGAATCTGGTGGAGTCTTCATGAGGTAAATCATTTCTGTAAATATTACAGTACCTGTACAGTATTTGATTTCCTTGTAGTGCTGTTACTTGTTTATAAATTTGAAGACAGTGAATGTTTTAATTTATAATTGTATGCGAGAATATTGAAAATACCTTTTTTGCAGTAACTAACCTTTTTTTCCACACTTGAATAAGGATAATTTTTTGTACTTGTGTAACATTAATGTAGGCAGTGAACAAGAGTACAAAAATATAAATTTTTCAAGCAACCAAAGAACTCTACAAAAAATATAAGTTTTTCAAGTAATTCACTGCAGCTATGCAATACAAGAAGCAAATTTGTCAGAAAGGTTGTGTATTCATGCAGACCGGACATAAGACAAGGTAGCTGTATAAAATTGACTTATGGGTTTAGGCAGGAAATCACTTGGGCTGTGCCCCCATCAATGAACAAAAAAAGATATTATTTTGTATAAAATTATAATTGAATTGTTAATCATACATAAAGAATGCAAAGGAGAATAGATATTTGAGCTCACTTAGAGAGCTTACTATAATTGAACTTGAAATTTAGTAACTTAGTCCTAGATTTCAAAGTCTCTGGAATTATTAATATGAGCAGTCTTTGTAAGCAAAAATTATTCAGAAAAAGTTTGGCAGGATCATCATTTAACTACGTTGCTTTCTTAGGTACAAAGAGTAGAGGTGAATATTGCTGTTATTTCTTGACCATCGGCTAGTTTATCCGTGTCCATTTCTTTTATATTTGTCTCTTTTGGTACAGTAGCATGTGCATTTACTTACATGTAGAGAGTTGCACTCGATCTTGTGCAGAGGCATAGGTATATTTGGTGTGGTTTGTTGGCTAGTACTGTTATGAATCTTTGTTCTTATATGAATTACGTGTGACTATTTAACCAACATACAATATGATAGCATACTACATACCAATTATCCAGAAATAGAATTACTTACCAGTTAATGTTAAATTATAAAGTTGACAAAGAAAATATTCAAACAGAGGTGGTGTATATTTTTTTTTTTCAAATTCCAATACACAACTTGAAAAACTATATATTATGCAAGTATATTGTTTTCAAAAAGATGTGAGTGTTTAGAGCATGATTTTGGTGACTATATTTGTGTTTGTACTGGCAACTGCCAGATTTGACAGGTAATTATCAGTAGCTGTTGATTGATTGAGTGAAAAGTTTCCTCAAGTTTGAAAACAAACTCTTTGTAGACATGAATTTTAACTGTATTCATGATCTCTCATAGTTTACTGTGAGTTATCAGTGATTGAAGAGGTTTATGTTTAATATATGAAATCAGACTAAATTCATAAAATAAGTTGTTTGATTATCTACAGGATTAGTAGAAAAGTGATCATTGTTCCAAAAATAAAAGATAGTCAAAATCTGACAGCATGGAAAGAGGCAGATCAGTTGATTATTTCATTACAGTCAATAACCTCTTCTTTACTGACAGTTTGTTTTTTGGGGGTACAGGGAGCACTGCCATCCAAGACTATTGCATAGTACTGGGTACATGAAGGTGGTGCGCATGTACAACCAACCTTCCTCTTTTCAGCTCTAGACTTCGTATGATTTCGTAAATTCGGTTTGAAGGGTTTGGAGCAAAGCAAACAGTATTGGCACTGCCAGGCATATGATGAAGCAAAACAAACATTATTGCTGGCTATAGATTCAGACATTAGGATACATACTGTTTATACATATATGCACACATGCACATATACATATAGTTTCTCACTCTCAAATAGATAAAAAAAATTTAGTATAGTGTTTGGAAAAGGGTGTAATCTCTCTCTGAAACAGATGAAAAAGTGTTACATGGCAACAGTCATTGTATTCATGCGTGGTGAGCGGAAAGGAACGTCATTTCTATTTGCGCTTCTGGGCAGGATAGATGGAGTATCTAGTAGGCTGTGGATACAATTGGGTAAATTTCTCTCTCTCTCTCTCTCTCTCTCTCTCTCTCTCTCTCTCTCTCTCTCTCTCTCTCTCTCTCTCTCTCTCTCTCTCTCTCTTCCCTGTTGACTCACGTTGTTTGATAAATCTTTGATTGTGTTTCCATCACTCTCTTCCCCCTTTTATGTAAAATATAATTTAGTCAGTAAGCATGTTTACATGCAAAATTGGTGCCATGTTTAGTACAAGTCTCTTGGGCGATATATAAAAAACATAAATGTGTGTATATGTATTTATATGTATGTATATATAATACATATATACATACAAACACACACACACAAACCTTATATATTTATAGATATAAATTATATGTACTGTATATATATATATATATATATATATATATATATATATATATATATATATATTATATATATATATATATATATATATATATTATATGTACTATATATATATATATATATATATATATATATATATATATATATATATATATATATATATATATATATATATATATATATATATATATATATATATATATATATATATATATATATATATATATATATATATATATATATATATATATATATATATATATATATATATATATATATATATATATATATGTTGGCCATCACTAATCCAGCATCATTGGGACCTAGAGGGTGCGGATTAGCCATTTTGCCGGATTAACCATTTATTAGGCTAGAATGCACAAAATCCAGTAGCTAAGCACCTCATCCTGGAATTAAAATATCCCATAAATCAGTATAAGTTGGTTAATAAAGAAAAGACAATTATCAAATACAGGTAGTGCTCGAGTTACGATAATTCGACTTACGATATTTCGAGTTTACGATGGGGTTAGCAATTAATACCGATACGAAAATATGTAGGAAATATTTTTAGATTTTGCGCAGGCGCAGGCAGCGAGTGAGACCAACTTCTTTTCCTCCATCTCTTTATTCCATCTGCTAGTTAAAAAGGTAAAAGAAAATGATAAAAGTATTGTTAGTAACGCTATACTCTTGCGTAAATGCGTACCGCCATAAACAACCGAACGGGAAACTGTTGTTTTGCTAATAATCGTCCCGGATAACAACTGTTATGCTTGTATTTCAACCATCATACGGTTAAACAATTACTGTAGTTATGTTACAAATGACGTTAAGTACAGTACAATAGGACTGATATATTTTTTACACTATACCCTCATTCGCTTTGGAGAAAAGATCGGCAAGGAAATATACTGCTGCAGTAACTTTATGCTGCAATTTGTAGCTGAAGCTGAGGAAGCAATGTTCAAGCTGCTAGTGACTATAGATTATCGTGCATCGGCAACATGGATGAAACTTGACCGTAAATAAAATTGGAGAGAATGTATTTTAATCAAAACTACTGGGCATGAAAGAATACAAATTACTGCAGTTTTCACGCCGATAAAAGATAAATACGTAAAGCTCGTATTATGATGAAATCAAGAGAAAATAGCGAACGGAATCTTGATCTTTTTCTTACACAAAACAAACATGCCCCCAAAACGGCCAGCCACGATCCCGCGAACGTCACATATTAACGAAAAAAATAGCTAAATTAATTTCACAACGAAACATATTTAAGTTATATTTCGATTTAAAAACATTTTGTATAACGAAAAATATCCTTGTCCCAAATAAAAAAAGTATCTATTCATTTACGCTTACTAGAAGCAAGAAAAGCTCTCTGAACTGAGTTAAATGTGGCGAAATAAACACCGCGTTATCGATTCCAAAAACAAAACATTGATCGCAGTTTATAATAAAAAAGCAATATGAGAATATACGCAATTGGATACGATGTAGTAAAGCATAACTTTTTAAAAGATCCATGAAAAAGATGCACATTCATTATGTTGATGTTTGTATAATACTGTTAATATGTGAATAGAGTTTAGTATAATGTAGGCTAGGCCACCGTATATGTAGCCTATACGATATACCATAGCGTAGGCCAAAAGACAATAATAAATGTAAAAAATGGAACAGCAAAAGCATGTTTGTTGAGGCAGCACACTGCGCCCGAAATCGAAGTGGCCAGCGAGTGAGTTAGCGCAGCGACCCGGGAAATTTGAAAATTAGTGCGGAAACAGAAATTACTGTAGCCGAAATTTGTGCCGGATTACTGATTGTTCCGGACTACTGATTGCCGGATTAGTGATGGTCAACCTGTATATATATAAGGTAGTCTACATATATATATATATATATATATATATATATATATATATATATATATATATATATATATATATATATATATATATATATATATATATATATATATACAGGCAGTCCCGGTTTATGACGGGTCCGACTTACGACGTTCTGAGGTTACAACGCTTTTCAAATATATTCATCAGAAATTATTTCCCGGTTTACAACGCATGTTCCGGGTTCGACGTTGACGCCGATCCACGGAAGAAAATGGCTCCAAAACGGCAGAATAATCAAATTTGTTTTTTTTGATGAAAAACTCAATAAAAATGCAGTTTACATCGTTTTCAATCAGAGCATTAAAAAGTAAGGTTTTCTTATGATTTTTAATTTTCCGGTTTTGACGCATTTTGAAATGAATGTAAACCTGTATATATATATATATATATTTTTATATATGGTAGTCTCCGGTTTACATAAAAAATTGTTCTGGTGTTGTAAAAAAAAAATCCAAAATACTTTTCTTTGGGCATCTTGAAAATGATGTAACCTGCATTTTCAGTATTTCAGAAAATTTCTACTGAAGCCAGAGAGAGAGAGAGAGAGAGAGAGAGAGAGAGAGAGAGAGAGAGAGAGAGAGAGAGAGAGAGAGAGAATTACCACTACGACTTACAGTCAGCCATTCTTGTGCTGGGAGAGAGAGAGAGAGAGAGAGAGAGAGAGAGAGAGAGAGAGAGAGAGAGAGAGAGAGAGAGAGAGAGAGAGATGTTTATCTCTTTAATCTCTCGGGGAATGTTAATCCATTTCTCTTTACTGCAACTGACAACAACAAAAAATTGTTTTTTTTTATGTGTAACTTACCCAGTAGTTACTTAGCTAAGAGTTTCTACTCGAACGGCAGTTAGAATTCTGAATTCGCGGTAGCGATTCTTTTGTTTGTATAGGTGACTATGCCCTGCCCACTTAAGGGGTATGAAAGAGGAACAACACCGCCAACATGATAATTTGTTTCTGCCGCTTGTAGCATCAACACCTGGTGTTGTTACAGCAGTTCAGAGTTTTGGAATTCGTATTGGCTTTGTATTTTCTTCTTTGGTGAAGTATTTGTAGCCGTTTCGGCATTTTTTCATTTGACTTTTCACGGATTTGACTTTTTTGACTAGTTAGGAAATGTCCGACACTAGTAGTTCTAGTTTCCACTGTTGCAGTAAGGGCTGCAATACACGGATGACAAAAGCGACCTACGACTCTCACACCCTTTGTTCCAGTTGCAGAGGTCAGGTTTGTTCAATAGATTTGACTTGTGACGAATGCAGAGATTGGGGGGAACAGAAATGGAAGACCTTAAATCCTCATTTAGCGAAGCTAGAAAGAGATAGGAAGAGGAAAGCTGCCGCTAAAGCTAGCGGAAAAGTAGGTAGTCAGGCTTCAACTCCCAGATCAGATAAGGCTGACATATCTATTTGTTCTCCAGCTGTAAACCCTTCCCCACCTGCATCAATTAATTTTCGTAAACCACCTACTCCTTCTCCCGGCTCCATTCGAGTCTCCGTCCGGCTGATGAAGTGTTAGAGGAATTTATTTCTGGTGATAGAAATTCATTTCTCGCTATAATGTGGTTCGGATTCCACAATAAGCTGTAGGTCCTGTTGCTAAGTAACCAGTTGGTTCTTAGCCACGTAAAATAAGTCTAATCCTTCGGGCCAATCCTAGGAGAGTTGTTAATCAGCTCAGTGGTCTGGTAAAACTAAGGTATACTTAATTTCTCCCGGCTCCAGCACTTCCGAACCCATTCGCTTTGCCAGCCTTGAAAATAAATTTGAGAAACGCTTAAATCTTGTTGTAAGTACAGTGGCCCAGTTAGGGGCATCAATGCGTGTCCTGATGGACAAATTTGAAAACAGTGCAAAAGGTGAAGTGTCAGTGGAGGAGGCGGCTGTTCATCCCACTGATTCTCCTAGGCTTAGGTCCCTGCCATACTCCCCGCCACCTGAGAGGAGGCATACCGGTAGCCCAGGGGAGGTTGGTGGGGTCTGCCCACGAGCACTTGTCCCCTCAGTCCAACCTGTTGCATCCCAGGTTGCGACTAAAGACAGCCGCTGGAAAGGCATCTCGGAAGTTCATTGGCTTTCTTCTAGCTCTGAGGAGTCGTCACCTCGCAAGAGCCGTCTTCGTAGTTTTCCTGATGAATCTTGCCCGCTGAAGAGACGATTCTCGGGTAAGGATCAGTCCCCGCATCTCCCTTGCAAGAGATTGAGGGAGCCCTCTTTTAGTCCTCAGCTGTCATGCAGCAAGTGGGACACTCCAGAACGTTTCTCCTCTCCTCTGCGCTAGGAACGAGGTTCTAGCCCGATTCTCCTCTCGGGCAGACAGCGTCAGTCTTCTAGTAAGCGCCCTGTTCTCTCGGCTTGCTTAGTATTGACGGAACGTCCTGTTGAGCGCCAGGAAGCAGCCAGGCGCCCTGATGCGGCCAAGCGCCCCAATGCTCAGCGCCCTGATATGGCGAAGTGCCTTGACGCTTTCAGGCGCCCTGAAGTGGCCAGACTTTCCCTTTTGTCGGAGCGCCCCGAAGCTGCCGATCTTCCCATAACGCTCGAAACCCCTCGAGTCTCCAAGCGCCCTGCAACTTCCAGTCAGCCTTCCCCTGCTTTGGACCCCTCTCTTAAACCATTGCAACACAAGTTGGATAGCATCCTTAACCTTCTGCAGAAGCCTACAGCTCAGGCTGCCCCTGATTTAGTTGCAATGACTTCTCAAATCTCTTCGGCGGATGAAGAGGAGCAAGATACATCTTCGATGCCGTATGCTTCTCTCCTCAAGTGCCTTCTTCAGCATTTCCTGGGGTTTTTCTCTCTGAACTCTCCATCCTCTCCAAGTTCATCTTATTTGATGAACTCTCAGTCTGTGGATTCGTCTCGACTACCGAAGATGGTTCTCTCCAAATCTTCGAAGAAAGCTCTTCGACTAGTGAAGGAATGGCTTTCCGAGAAGAGGGTTCAAGGGAGAGCTTTTTTAGCATTCCCCCCTCTCGCCTCTCACGTATGAGGTATTTGTCATACGCAACAGGAGAAGCTCCTTCCCTGGGAGTGGCTGCCTCCTCCCAGGGGTACTTCTCTGCACTCACTGACTCGGCACGGAGATCGGCTCTCGCGTTGGCAAAAACCCTCTCGGCACAGGAGATGGATTATCTTTTGAAAAGTATTTTTAAGGCCTTTGAAGTGTTGAGTTTTCTTGACTGGTGTTTAGGAGCGCTTGCCAAGAAAATTCAAGAACCAGCTCTTGGGTGCAATGAACTCACAGACCTGGATAATTTCCTGTCTTGCGCAGATAAAGCCATTAGAGATGGCTCCCATGAATTAGCTGCACTGTACGCCATGGACGTCTTAAAGAAGCGTGAACTCTGGGTCTCATTCACTTTGAAGGGTGTGACTGCCTGACAGAAATTGGCTCTACTGTTTTCTCCTCTGGACAAACAGCATTTGTTTCCTCAGTCCACCATAAATGACACTGCAGTGAGCTGCTTCTTCTTTTTAACGTGCTTTTTTCCCATTTTTGTATGGGGTAAGCACGATGCCTTCTTTTGAAGGACTTTTGATTTGGCTTTGGGGTAGACCGTAGTCTCGATCGGCTGCCCTGCCTGACATCGCTTAGACCCCGGTAACGTATGGTACATGTATCATACCAGACCCAACGCCCTTTCTTCCCAGCAGCGAGAAGTTGTTGCACGGGTAGGTCGAGAGTTCGAGACGTGTGAGATGTTTATGTTTTTAGAAGATGTTGGAGTGGCTTTGTTTTGTGTGTGTATTTAGTCTGTAACACCCATTTGCTTTTTAAGGAAACCTATCCGTTGATTACATACGAGGCGCTTAATGGCAGAGTGTCTCAAGCGCCAAAAACTAAAATTGGAGAAAAACGCAGTCAAAGTTTGGCCACTTTCAGAATGCGATATCTCAGCATTTAAATGAGGTACGACACTGGGGTTTGTTTTAAAATAAAGGTTATTGTGTCTGCTTTCAAACCATCATTGTAAAATAGCCAAGAGTTTAATGCATGCCGAAAGATAAAGTGATGACTGCATTCATCTTGAAATCAATCTTATACTCCAGTACACTGAATCCCATAAAAAAAGGATTTTGACAAAGGAAAAATCTATTTCTGGGGAGAGACCTGTGTCACCCGGTGAAATAACCTTTCAGCACTTATTTCAAGGTAAAGCTATTGCTAAATATACCAGAGAAAAGCTAAAAAGCTAAGCCGGAGTTACTACCCTCGTGCGAGCTCCATGGTATGGAGTCGTGTATGAAAGGGTGAGATTGTCACAATCACAGGCCTCCGCCCTGTAAATCTTCCCAATGTCAAAAGTCCTACCGAGTGAGGTGCCGTTACATACCCCGCACCACTCGCGGACTGTAAACAAGCCGGCGTCACCCACATTCCACATTAGCACCCCACACCGGAATGGTATTTGACCAGGGGGGGAAAAGAGGAAATATGGGGGGGTCACCGGGTGACACAGGTCTCTCCCCAGAAATAGATTTTTCCTTTGTCAAAATCCTTTTTCTGGGTTTCTCGACCTGTGTCAGCCGGTGAAATAATAACAGAGAAATCAAAATACCATTCTGAAACAAAAGAAGATTGTAGAGGAAAGTAATAAAACTAAACATCTGCAAGAGTTTTAATAACTTAGTAGCAAGAATGGCATTAAGACATAATGATGACACCGTAATATACTTAGTTTTATAAATAACATAATTATACATGAATACAAGATCCTGAATGGAGAAGAGTACTTAAAATTACAGACTTAAGTACTAAACACATACATAAAACTAATATAAGGAACTGTGTTCCACAAAACAATACAAAACAATATATGTAAATGAGGTAAACAATAAACAGGATAAATTCATGACATGGTCAGGAGAAGGTGTGAAGCATGCCTGACCTGGAGATGACCAAAGGGGAATAAATGAGGCAGGTAGGAGGGAGGAGAGTGACTGAGTACAGAAAGAATCATACTGGTGGGGGAACTATGTTCCCTGCCGCCACTGTAGAAAATTTAAGAGCTTCTAGTGATTTCAGGTAGTGGCGTTTAAAGACTACAGGGGATTTCCACCCTGTGTACTTTGACAGATCCTCAAAATTCATATAATGAAAATAGTTAGTGGAGGTGGCCACTGCCCTGATGTCATGCACTTTTGGGACTGAATCTGGGTTTGCATGTTTAATGAAATATAGGATCTGTTGTCTAATGGCTTTCAAAGAAATGGTTCCTCCCCCTTCCCTTATAAATAAAGGCCCTGAAGTTATGTGTGAGGTTCTGTCTAAGAATGCTTTCAGGGTAAAGACTGGGCATAAAGACAGGTCTTGTGGGAGGGGGATGATCTTCCATGGGGACCACCTATCCTGAGGATCTTCATTTTTAGCTAGGAACTTAGGGTGAGGAGCTAGTAACACTTCACCTGATGGAAGGAAATCCAGATGATTGGGTTCTCTAGACAAGGCAGCCAGTTCAGAAATTGAGCACCTGAAGCCAAACTAATTAAAAATAAGGTCTTCCTTAATAAGTTAGTGAAAGAACAGTTATGATTATCTATTTCTGAGGCTAACTTAAGGACATCATTTAAGAACCAGGAAACCGACTGTGGGCGGGTTACTGGTCTCAAACGAGCACAGGCTTTAGGGATAGACGAAAAATAAGAGTCCGTTAAGTTAATCTTAAACCCGTGCAAAAATATCTTTTTTAAGGCTGATTTTGCTGTAGTAATAGTACTAGGGGCCAGACCTTTTTCAAACAATGACCTAAAAAATGAAATGGCTAAATTAGTGGTCATTACTGTAGCTTCAGATTCTTTTAGAAAGAGTGCCAATTTCTTAACTGCTGAGTCGTATTGTCTAAGAGTGGATTCCCTTTTATCTGATTCTAGGAACAAAGTGTTAATAGGATCGATATTAGCATCCCTTTGAGCAGCAAACTTCATGAAATCCACAAAGCTAGGGCATTCTGAATTCTTGAGGAAGCTGACACAGTCTGAGTTTGTACTATTTGCGTCAGTTTGGGTTGGGAATTTTCAAACACCGAAGCTTCAGTTCTAGAAGAAGTGGAAACCAGTTGCTCTTCTAGCATTGGAGCTACTAAGGCTACTTGGCCCTTGAATGTCCTGAGTTTGTGAAGGACTTTCAATAACAGGTTTACTGGGGAAAGAGGTAGATTCTTTTCCACTTGTTCCAATCTATGGACATCGCATCTGTGGAGTGGGCTAGAGGGTCCAGATTGGGGCCACATAGCAAGGTAGTTTGTGGTTGCACTCTGTTGCAAAGAGATCTACTTGGAGACCGGAACTTGGTTGCAAATCCACCTGAAGGAGGTTTTGTCCAGGGACCATTCCGACTCCAGCGGAGTTGTCCTGGACAGGGAATCTGCAATGACATTCCGAACCCCTGCAAGGTGGGTAGCAGACAGATGCCACTGGTGTTTGTTTGCTAGAGAAAATATTGCTATCATAACTTGATTGATCCGACTCGACTTGGAACCTCCTCTGTTCAGACAGTGCACTACTACTGCGCTGTCGAGAACCAATCTTATATGAATCCGATTGTTCGGGCGCAGTTTCTTCAGGGTTAGAAAGACTGCCATGGCTTCCAGAACATTGATATGAAACTGGCAGAACATGGTAGACCAAGTCCCTTGCACCTTCTTGTGTTGGGAATATCCTCCCCACCCGCTTAGGGAAGCGTCGGTGTGAATCACTAGGGATGGCGGAGGGAACTGAAGGGGCACTGACTTCGATAAGCTCTTGACGGACGTCCCAAGGCCGGAGTCTCTTCTTCAGAATCGGTGGAATCAGAGATACTTTGTCTCTGAATCTGACATTGGCTCGACTCCGCCAAACCCTGTTTACATCCTTCAGTTTGGATTTCAAAAGAAGATCCGTCACTGAAGCAAACTGAAGAGAACCTAAGATTCTTTCTTGGGTACGACGGGAAGCTTTCTTGTTCTTGAGAAATTGCCTGGTTGCTTTTCGCTATTTCTCTCCGCTTGGTCGGGCGGAAGGGATAGTCTGTGTGTACCCAGGTCCCACTGGATTCCTAACCACTGAAAGCGACTCTCGAACTAGGGGGATTTCTCCCTGTTTATATGAAAGCCCAATGATTCCAGAAAGCCGATTACTATGGCTGTCGCTCTCCGGCTTTCGGCCGACGTTGGACGCCCAAACGATCCAATCGTCTAAGTATGCGGCTAGCATGATCCCTTGGGACCGGAGTTGTTGAACTACCGTGTCCGCCAGTTGGTGAAGATTCTGGGAGCTATATTGAGACCGAATGGCATGACTCTGAATGAGTATGCTTGATTTCCTAGTCTGAACCCCAGATAAGGAGAGAACCTTCTCGCAATCGGGACGTGATAATAGGCGTCGAAAGATCTATAGAGGTGGTTACGGCTCCACGGGAAGTAAGGTCCGAACCTGCGAGATTGTAAGCATTCAAACTTGTCGCATTGAATGTAGGAATTTAGACGGGACAAGTCTAGAATTACTCTTCGTTGACTGGAACCTTTCTTTGGGACGCTGAATAGTCTGCCCTGAAATTTGAGATGTCTCGCTTTCTTTATTGCCCTCTTTATTAACAGATCTTTCACAAAGTCCTTCAGAGCCTTGGAGGGTGATTGATGGAACTTGATCGCGGGGGGAGGACTTTTGATCCAACCCCACCCCAATCCTTTGGAGACTATGCTCTGGGCCCAGGGACTGAAGCTCCACTGGTCCCGAAAATGATACAACCTCCCGCCTACCTGAGATATCTCACTGTGCGGGAGAGGGCCTGCCTCCTCTAGATCCCCTGCCTCCCCTTCCTTTGGAGGAGGAGCGGGATGAACCTCTACCTCTGAAGTACCCTCTAGCTCGTTCCTTTTGCATTTTGATTGACCGAAATGCTCCCTGGCTTCGAAGAGGCATTATAAGCAGGGGAGGAAACGTAAGAAGGGGCAGCGAGAGGTTGATGGGCTGGTTGAACCAGCACATACTGAGGTTGAGGCTGAGGTTGAGGGATGTCCAGGGCCGGGGACCTGGACGGCCTGCAGTACTGTCTGAGTCGGGAGCCGCTTAAATTTCTTGAACTTCTTCCCTTGTTTAGGGTGAGTTCCGGCGGGCTCAGATTGTTTCCTCTTGGAGGACAAACCCCAACGGGAGCGGAGACTCTGGTTGGCCCTAGTTGCCTCTGCTAGGACTGCATCAACCTCTTCCTGAGGGAATAGGTTAGCTCCCCAGATGGAGCTTTTTATGAGCCTGTTAGGCTCATGACGGATAGAAGCTGCCGAAAAGATGTGCTTCCGGCAGTTCAATCGGGCCTTTACAAAATCATAGAGGTCCTGTTGGAAACTTCCCAGGAGAGATTTCGTCAACACCTGGAAAAGAGGATCCTCACAGTATACCACTGACGTCACCTCTGCCAAAGTCAATGAGTTTAAGGACCTACTAAGTCTGTCCTTAGCGTCTGCTTCGGCCTTCAGGAGCGACTCTGGGATTCTGGGAGTTGCTCGCTAAAGAGGTTAGAGGCGCAGTCAGGGTCCAGCCGGGTAACCGTAAAAGGTATCCGGGTTGCCGCCCAATACTGGGAATCTCCGGGTAAGACCAGTGATGTGGGATCTATCTCCCGGAGATGAGGAACTGGTTTGCCCTCCACGCAAGCTTGGTTGGTGAGGAGGCGACTTTAGAGGTGCTTTGAGGGGAGGGCTTCCCCAGAGAGAACATGGTAAATGCACCTTTTGCCGGAGTGAGCTTTGTATTCTCCGCCTGCCACTCTGACAAGGTCCGTAGTAGGGCTGATTGGGCCTGGTCCTCGGGAAGATGACTGTCTCCTTTGGGACCTTATCGGACCGGACCCAAGCCTCCTCTGTAAGCCTGGCATATCCTGCATAGGGGATTTCAGGTTTGGAGGGAAGAATTCCAGTTCTTCCAACCTGCAGTGCCTAAGCCCCTCAATAGTGAGAGTACCCTCATGTTGGGGAGCAAAGAGGGTCAGGCGCCAGGGTTCCCTTTATCGAAAGGGGGCAGGTTGGAGGTATCTGGGACGGAGAAGGGTTTGTTGGCCGCTCCGCCACTCATGAACCCGGAGATCAAAGTCCTCTGTGACTTCACCTCCTCTGATAAGGAGAGCATAGAAGCGTTTGAAGAAGACAGCTGATTCGAGAATTCGACAGCTTGTCGTCAACTCTCTTGTCAAACTGCTTCATAAGAAGCTCAGCAAACGCTTCGCATCAAAGGAAGGAGGGTGGGAGTCTCCTTACTATGCTTTGACCGTGCTCCCTTCCCAGAAGTAGAGGCCTTGCTCAGAGGACGGCACGGGGCTAGGGGCGTGACATCTTCGAGGGAACCTCGGAGCGGACCTTCTGGGATTTCAAGGTCTTTTTCTTAACAGATTTAACCTTAGGGACGGTAGACCTTGCACCGTCCATAAGGCAAGAGGATTTCACAAATCCTCTGAAGGAAGAAGCAGTAGAAGAGGGAGAACTAAATAATAGATCACCTGCCTCACTTACCCCCTTACCTGGCTGTTCCAAGTCTACGTTCATAGGCTCCAGGTTGAGGTTGAGGGCCTTAACGTCCTCCCGCTCACGATACCGCAAGCAGCGACTTCTTCCTGGGAGGGCTGCGCCATCTCCCGGATCCCGGCGATTAAGGGGGCGGCTATTTCATCCGCAATGGAAGCCGAGATCCAGGCGCCGGGAAGAGAACGTTGCAAACGCCCTTGCAGAGGATGTAGGGTTTCCCCTGCCCCGACGTTCCTCCCGAAGCCGCCAACCCAGGACTTGAGGGTCGATAAAGCGGAGTCCCGGGAGCTGCGGTCAATCTGAAAAGGGGGGAAAGGAAGATAGGTGATTGGGCCTCCTAAAAGGAGAATATGTTACAATTATCCATCAAAGACAAAATTGAGGATAAACATTAATCCGGAGTGGAAGATTTTCTTACCGACTCATCCAGAACCTGCTCGTAAAGAGCGTAGCACACTTCACAACCGTCAGGGTGCCAAACAGTCAGGTCCCCCACGTGGACAGCACAGCCGGAGTGGGACCTGCAGACTTCATGCCCGCTGGCCTGGTTCAGCACAGCAGTGCACCCCTGCTCCTGACAACGCACCATCTGTAAGTTGAACGATAAATGAGTATGCTAATAAGACCGCCGGAGTAGTGTCTTAGAATAGTAGTAATCCAAGTAGGCCCCGCTGGAATTAACCGGGGGCTACTGGAACAACATGATTAACTACCTAGAGGGACCGCCGGAGTTAATCCGGAACGACGGGGAAGGTCCCAAAAGGATAGTTAACATATCATTAAATAACATTAAATATTGATAAATGAACACCCACATACCCACACCTATATATATACAAAAATATATCCGGATAGGACTCGCCGGAGTAAACCGGGGAGATAAAGGGCCTATCGGATATGTAAAAACTCCCCAAGAAGCCGCCGGAGTTAATCCGGCGCCAAGGGTAGATAATAATAAGTATGTTGTATGTGAAGTGAACAAAAACATCTGCGACTAGGGGAAAGATTACTATAGGGTATACTTTTCCCACTTGGGGCCGGAGAGAGTCTTGTACTTAGAACAGTGACGGTGGAGGAGGTGTAGTGAACACCGTCCCCACCGGAGTAGGGGAAACAAGAACATCCGGCCACCAAGCAAAGAAAAACACCAAGGTAAATAGCTGGTGGAGAGAAGATACTGGAAAAGGGTGTATATGAAGAGGACAATATAAGTGTCGTACCGTGTGAACGGCAGAAGACAGTCAGGTGGGATACTCCAACTGGCAACTAGAACACTGTCTCCCCACCCGAGGTGTCTCGGATGGGAAAAGACGCGTACTGACACAAGAAGGGAGGGGATGTATAGGCTATGAGTGTGGGACTCTGGTAGCGACCAGGGAGTGGGTAGGCACACCCCAGGCGCCATGAGAATCTACTCCCTCTCTAAGATCGGACGAACATGTACGAACGATATTGAAAGAGTGGAAGAGATGGAACACTCAAAGACAAAGCAAAAGAAAGGGATGGGAAACAGGGGTGTGGGAGCACCGGTCCCCTACTGTAGTCTCGAAAGGAATGACCGGATAAGGTCAGGTGACTAGAGAACAGCCAATCAATGCAGAGGGAGGGTATAGGCTATGGCGAAAGGAAAGGCTAAATCTCGGCCTTGGTAAGATAACATATAATGAAAGTTAACCAAGGGTGAGAGAGGGAGGAGGGGGAAAGGCGATAGGCGAGAGAATGTGTTAGGAGGGGTAAAACATGAAGTGGAGAATAGCCCGAAGATGTGGCTCGGAAGGAGGAGGAACACGAGGAACCCTCGTTATTCCAGCTTAACTATTAGTACTGTAAAGACTAAACGGAAAGGCCGAAATAGGGAGAGGGAAAAGCGTCAGCCCCACTCACCAACCAACGCCACATAAAGGGAAGCCACCATGAATCCCCTACACACAGAGCTCTCTCCTGGCCAGTAGAGGACCGCTAAGCCATAGCCTAGGGCTAACCTTACCCAGCTGGGGACTGGGGAAGGAAACCCAGGAGAAGTAACTACTCCACCAACTTACAGTAACTCAGCCTAGGCAAAATGAAATGATCTAAATAATCATAAGTGCATGTAGAAAGGAGACCAAGCCTCACGCGATATGAGCGCGGAGGAAAATGGCCGACCTTCCAGACAAAAATTTCTCAGATAATATCTGTAAATATCAAAGACATCCGTGCGCTTGGCATAAAATAAGCAATTTAAGCATAAACGTGCCATCTCAAACAAAACATCCCAACCCTGGAGGAAGCAATGTCCAAATTATAACGTGTATAACAAGGAATAATGGCGGATAGGCCCAGGGGGAAACTCAAGCCTAAACGACAATAAAAGGGACTCCCCTAGAGAAGGGTAATAAAATATATATATAAAACCCAATTGAATATATATATAATAATAAACAAAAGGGTATAAGGAAAAAGGGGGACGGGAAAAAACCCCGACCTAGTCGAGAAATGACATAAGGTCACATGGCGCGGGCGGTGGGAATGAGACTGACAATAAATCCCCTAATTATATAACTAGGGGAAATAAAACTTCTCAACCACCCAAATAAAACATAGAGATGGTACTCAACTTAGGTGATGAATCCAATGAAGATGCCATTGCTTGAAAAACCAACAAAAGCGCTACGAGGAGAATCACAACAACAGCGAACGCGTGCTAAAAGTGGAATGAGGGTGACGCGGCTTGTTTACAGTCCGCAGTGGTGCGGGGTATGTAACGGCACCTCACCGGTAGGACTTTTGACATTGGGAAGATTTACAGGGCGGAGGCCTGTGATTGTGACAATCTCACCCTTTCTCATACACGACTCCATACCATGGAGCTCGCACCGGGGGTAGTAACTCCGGCTTAGCTTTTTAGCTTTTCTCTGGTATATTTAGCAATAGCTTTACCTTGAAATAAGTGCTGAAAGGTTATTTCACCGGCTGACACAGGTCGAGAAACCCAGAAACACACACCAGTGCCCCTGTAACCCCTCTAGGACCCCCCCAAAGATATCTTTGTTTTATTTATCATTCTGGATAATTTCCTTGATTATCTTAATCTTACAGGAATAACTAGGTGATTTTGTTCCCTTCAAAAAAGACCTAAAAAGCTAATGCTTTACACAATAAAATAGCAGTAGAAAGATAATAAGATATTTTAATCAGAATACTCTGAGGCTGATACAGTCGTCTCACCTGCAAAATAATAATAACTGCCGTAATAATGGCTAAAATACATTTTGATTGGAAAAAACGTAAGCGCCAATTACTTCAGGCGAGAATCAGACGTCATAGTCCAGTAAATCATTATCCACGTCATTCTCATGAGGAGTATCTTGGTGTCTGGAGTAGCAGTGAGGGTATCTTGATCACAAAAAACCTGGTTGAAGTATGTCATGAAAATCTGGGGGATGAATGGAACCAGATCTTTTCAGCTTACATACGGCTCACCTTTGTTACGTAAGCTTTTGGCTACATTTTGCTTCCAATTAGCAAAGTCCCGGATTCTCTTTCTGCCCCTGGAAGCTGGAACATTGTCATCTACATTCGTGTCAGACATGATGAAGAGGAACCAGTATTATTAATGAATAAAGAACAAAAAGAAGCACATTAAATCCAGAGGCGATCATGGGGAAGGAAGGTACAAGAATGTTTTTTATTGCAGTGATAGCCAGCGCCTCCGCTGATGGCTAGCCTTTCTCACTGGCCGTGGGGGAGGTGTGGCAGGGCTTCTGGACTCATGATTGGTTTATGCACCACAGGCGCTTGTGACTCTCTGCCACCCAGACCAGCCAGTGCAGCCATGTTTAGCATCACTAAGGAAAAGAAGTAATGTTACAAAATGAGAATTTTGACCTTGTTGTTGCGGGAAATTTGAACTGAAATTTCTTCTCCCGACAGCCAGAGGGTTAGAGATGACGTTGGTGTGCTTAACTCCAAATCGGCGACGGTGTCGCTTACGACACTCTGCCGTTAGGCGCCTCATACATAATCCCGGGGTGTCTACATGGATAGCAAAGTGTCCGCCTCTGATCAGTCGGCTGCGGATTTGAACCCGCACCACAGACCTCTACGAAGTCCGAAGCTGCTGCTGTAACCGACTGTGCCATCGAGGCTCCAAGTGACACTGCAGTGAGCCTGCACCAAAAGTCAACACAGGATTGGTTGACTCAATCAACGAAGCACCAGAAGGATCGTCCTGCATTCTCGACTAAACCATCATCGCTCAAGCACCTTAAGACATTTCGTAGAGGAATTCAGAGAGCACGCCCCAGGGCCCGATGATCGGTTAGATTTGCTCCCCGAGCAATCAAAAGATCTTCAGCAAGATCATCCTCTCGCAAGTGAGGATTTTGTCCTTCATGCTCCAGTAGGGGCCAAGCTTCGTCTCTTTTTGGAGAGATGGAGCAGAAGAGGAGCGGATCAGTGGGTAGTAAAAGTTCTAAAGGTGGGATACTCTATCCCCTTCAAGGAGAATCCACCATTGACCGACACACCCGTCGTATTGACAGCCTACTCCATCGGCTCAGAGAAGTATTTGGCTTTGTTGAAGGAAGTGTCATCTCTTCTGAACAAAAAGGCTATAGGGTATGAGAAAAGTATACACGAAAGGATTTTACAGTCGCCTTTTTGTAGTTCCCAAAGCTTCAGGAGGTTGGAGACCAGTGCTCGACATAAGTGCCTTGAACGTCTTCGTAGAGAAAACGAAATTCAACATGGAAACCGTCCACTCAGTTTTCTGGCGTCCATCCATCAGGGGGATTGGATGGTTTCCCTGGACATGCAGGATGCTTACTTCCATATTCCGATTCGTCCGGATTCGAGGAAATTCCTACGTTTCGTTTTCGAGGACCAGATTGTTCAATTTCGAGCACTTTGCTTCGGTCTCTCTAATGCCCCACAAGTTTTCACGCGAGTGTTGGCTCCTTTGGTGGGTTGGCTGCGTTTAGCGGGAGTGAGTATCCTGTTGTACCTGGACGATTGGCTAATTTGTTCGCCCACAAAGATACAATGCATGAACGATTTAAAGAAAACTCTTCCCTTGACTCAGGATTTAGGACTAACAATCAGCTTCGAGAAGTCACAAATGATTCCCACTCAGAGGACTCTTTATTTGGGATTTCTGATAGACTCTCTGAGTTTTCGGGCTTTTCTGTCACCCAGGAGATTAGAAGACTGTCTGAGGAAAGTAAACCTCTTTCTCTTGCTTCGTTTGTGCTCCGCCACCCAGTGGATGAGTCTTTTGGGGATGTTAGCTTCTCTAGAACAATTCGTGAGACTAGGAAGACTGCACATGAGACCTCTCCAGCTCTATTTAAGGATGTGCTGGGATCAAAAAGTTCATCAGGACTGCCACGTCTTTCCAATAACCCCAGAGATAAAGGAGGATCTGCGGTGGTGGAGGTTTACAGACAGACTTTCAGAAGGGAAGTCACTCGCCCCAATGAGCTCCGACCTAGACTTCTTTTCCGGCTGCGTCAGATGTAGTTGGGGAGCGCTCCTGGGGAACCTGGAAGTCTCGGGGAAGTGGTTGTTGGAAGAAAAAGGATTACATATCAACGTGAGAGAGCTGAAGGCTATACATCTTGGTCTGCAACACTTTGCAACGCAGGTACACAACAAGATTGTAGCGGTACATGCGGACAATACCACGGCCCTGGCGTACATCAAACATCAGGGAGGAACGCACTCCTTTTCTCTCTGCGAAGTAGCGAGAAATCTACTATGTTGGGCGGATCGGAACCAGACACGATTAGTCACCCGATTAATACAGGGCAAGTGCAGTGTCCTGGCAGACGAGCTGAGCTGTCACAAGCAAATTCTACCCACGGAGTGGGCATTAGATCTTCGGGTCTGTGCCAGCCTTTGGAAACTTTGGGGTCAACCTAGCAAAGACCTATTTGCAACTTCCAGGATTTACCATCTTCCTCTGTTTTATTCCCCGTTCCCGGATCCGCTATCTTGGGCAACATATGCAATGATTCTGGACTGGTCCAACCTAGACCTTTACACCTTTCCCCCGTTCGGAATGATACGGGAAGAATTAAGGGAGTTTTGCTCTCACGAAAATGTAAAGATGACTCTCGTGGCGCCCTTCTGGCCACAGAAGGAGTGGTTCCCAGACCTAATCAATCTACTCGTAGATTTTCCGAGGCTCTTTCCTGAAATTCCAAGTCTGCTCAGACAGCCCCATGTCAGGAAGTTTCATCAACGACTATCCTCTCTGACCCTAACAGGATTTTGACTCTCTACAGACTCATTAGAGCGAAAGGCTTTTCTAGAGCAGCAGCAGAGGCTATTGCCAAATGTAGACGCTTTTCCCCAGTAACGTCTACCAAGCTAAGTGGGCATGTTTTAGGAGTTGGTGCAGAAGAAATAAAGTCTCTTCCTCAAAAACTTCTATCACTCAAATAGCAGACTTCCTTCTCTATTTGAAATCCTCGAAAGGGTTGTCGGTCACTACTACAAAGGGTTACAGAGCTATGCTAAGCTCTGTTTTTTGTCATAGAGGCCTAGACATCTCGAACAACCTAGATTTGTGCGATTTGATTAAGTCTTTTAATATCTCCAAGTCCAAGAAAGAGGCTTCCTTCTCTTGGAATCTTGATGTGGTCCTTAAGTGGCTTTCAGATTCTTGATTTGAACCAATGCGCTCTTCTTCTCTAAGGGACTTGACTTGGAAAACTCGCTTTCTGGTGGCCTTAGCAACGGCTAAGAGAGTAAGTGAGCTGCAAGCTATAAGCAAAAGGATCGGTTTTTTGCAAGGTAATGCAGTCTGCTCCCTTTTGCTTGGTTTTCCAGCTAAAATTAAGAACCCGTCACATCCCTGGCCCCGTTCTTTTTCAATTCCGAGTTTATCGGATATCTTAGGCACGGAAGAAGAAGAGAGAGAGCTGTGTCCTGTTCGTGCCCTCCGTTATTATTTACATTGAATGGAGAAGATTAGAGGCCAGTTTGGTAATCTCTGGTGTTTGGTTAAAAACCCTTCTAGACCCTTTTCGAAGAACACCATTTCTTTTTTCTTGAGGGATCTCATAGTTGAGGCATACTGTCAATTAGCAGAAACAGACTTAACGCTTTTGAAAGTTAAAGCACACGAGGTTAGAGCAGTGGCTATTTCAGTAGCGTTCAAACACAATCTTTCACACTCAGCCATCCTGGAGGCAACACATTGGAAGTGCAAGACGGTGTTCGCAATGCGTTATTTGCAGGACATGGAGACGATTTATGATAACTGCAGTACCCTAGGACCTGTGTCTGTAGCTGGCATTGTGATGGGTAAGGAAGTGTAGGAAGTCTCCCTTCCTTTCCTTTCCTCTTTGCCTTGAAAATGGTGTTGAGTTTTTGGTGAGTCTAGGAGGGTACGATGTACCTGGAGTGCCCACTAGTTATTTATGTGTTGGATAGTGGTCTTGTTTTTATTTTTAATCATTGTTTAATTATGGTATAGGTGCCTCTGTTGTTCTGTTTTTTCTATGTTGTTGTGGTACTGTGCCCAGGGCAGGGGCAACTATTTATGCTTTGGAGGCCTTCGGTGTACACTGTCGCAAAGCTTAACCTTATACTTCATCAGCTATCAGAGTACTCCTTCACTGGGAAGTGTCCCACTTGAGTAGAGGCGCTTCTGGCCATGCTGCCACGCCGCTACCGGTGAGATGAGTGCCACCAGAGGCAGTATCTACCTGGAGGAGCTCTCTCATCAGTTAAGGAACAACTAATTTTCTTATTGATTTTTAAGTAAGATTTTGTCCATGATTCCCCTCATCCTTTCAATGTGGAATCATCTAAGTAATTACTGGGTAAGTTACATATATAAAAATGACATTTTTATAATAAAATAAAGTTTTTTATATACTTACCCAGTAATTACGGATGGAGCCGGTCCGCCATTAACAAATTGTCGTGTTGGCGGTGTTGTTCCTCTTTCGTACCCCTAAAGTGGGCGGGGCATAGTCACCTATACAAACAAAAGAATCGCTACTGCGAATTCAGAATTCTAACTGCCGTTCGAGTAGAAACTCTTAGCTAAGTAATTAGAGGGTAAGTATATAGAAAACTTTATTTTATTATAAAAATGTCATTTTTTCTTTGTCTCCCAAAGATGTAGGCTACTACTACTTTTACTATGCATTTTTAAAGTACCATGAACACACACACTCAAACACGTACACACACACAACACACACACACACACACACAACACACACACACACACAACACACACACACACAACACACACACACACAACACACACAAACAGTATGCATAGGTAAAGAGACTCAAATTAGCAGTATCTTTTCCAGAGAGAGCGAAGGGCTGAACTTAGTATCTATTTATAATATATCTATCCATTTCTCATTCTACCTTTTGGAGAGAGAGAGAGAGAGAGAGAGAGAGAGAGAGATCTTCTGCCCTTAGTCAGAAATGTCAAGTAATTTGACAGTTCCACCCTCCCCCATAGCTTCAAAGCTTTGGGCAAAAGACAGGGTGTGATATTTCTTTGTTTAAAAATTGAAATAGTTTACTCAGTATATTATTATTATTCAGTCTTATTAGTATTTGAAAATTAGCATTTATCATTAGGTAAGTCATTTCTTTATCATATAAATGTGGTTAGTCCTCACCATCTCCCAAGAATTTGTTAGAAAATTCTTGTGCCGTCATTCTCTCTCTCTCTCTCTCTCTCTCTCTCTCTCTCTCTCTCTCTCTCTTTCTCACGTTGGAGAGAGAGATAGAGAGAAAAAAAATACTACGCACCCTCTTTATAATGTATGCAAAGCCTGTGAGGTACAAGCTTTGTGACTGGTTAAAATCCTACCCTTCCTGCCAATAGCATGTCGTCAAGGAGGACGAGAAGGAGTAGAGGGAGTTACAAGTTGTTATTGGCTATTGTCATTCCTTCCAGCCAATAGCATATCGTCATGGAGAGAGGGGGTTGCTACGAGGTCTGCTATTGACTACTTTTAATCCTCCGAGCCGATATCGTCATAAGCCTACGTCAAAGCAATAAAAAAATTGTCATGCAAGCGATGATGGGATTTTAGTATAATTTTATGTTTATAGACAGTAATCAATATTTCTTTGAAGGATATATGCAGTTACTTTGCTATGGTATCATCATAAAAAATGTATTTAGTCATGAAAATAAAATAAAAATCAGTAATTAGTGGATATTGCTCTATGAAAAAATCCGCGAATGTGAATTTTCTTCCGTTGTATGCGTTGGACATAGAGTCATCCCAAATCTTACTGTCGAGAATCATAAGAAAACCTTACTTTTGTACATATAACTTACCTGGTAATTATATATATAGCTGTAGTCTCTGACGTCACGGCAGAAAATTGAAAATCGCGGCAGCGCTAATGAATGGTCACGTGATACCCCTTCCCACCGCCCTCTACAGGTGAGTGAGAGGAACCATAACCCAAACTCTTCATATGTTTCTGCCGTGTGGTACCGGTAAGCCGGTGCAGCTTAGCAGAGAATTTTCGCTGATTCTTTCGTTGGACATTGTTGGTGATGTACAATTGTTTGATTTGAATCTTTGGCAGACATTGTTGTACTTAGCTTTTTCATCCCCGCTTCCTTATTTAGCATTATGTCGGACACTGGTCCCTTGGTGTATAGGTTTTGTAGCAAGGGCTGCAAAACTAGATTAGGGAAAATTACCATTGACCCTCATTCTGTGTGTTCGGGGTGTAGAGGACAGGTTTGTTCGGTATCGTTAACCTGTGAAGAATGTAATAATTTGTCAGGGGAAGAATGGAAGATTTTTAATGCTTATCTGAGAAGGCTTCAAAAGAGAGAGCTAGAAAAGCTTCAGCTAGGACTTCCTCTTTATCCTCCCGTGATAGTCAGGATGTATCTTTTTCGGTTATTAACCCTGATATTCCTTCTAACAAATCTCCTATCCCAGACCCCGTTATTCCCGAACCCGATACCGTGGCCAGTCTTAAGACGCAGATGGATGCACGTTTTAGTGTTATGCTTGCTGCCATGGAGCGGATGAGTAAGTCTTTGGTAGTAAGAAGTGCAGTGTCTTGTGATAGTGCAGTGGAGGAGCTGGCTGTTCGGCCCACTCATTCTCCTAGGCCTGGACCTCTGTCAAACTCCCCAGCACCAGGGAGGAGGCAAGTCGAAGCCCAAGGGAGGTGAGTAGGACCTGCCCCAAGCAGTTGGCCCCTCAAGCAGTCCTGTTGCCGCTTCCCAGGATGCAGATGTTAGCCATAGAAAAGGCACATCAAGGAGGTGTATGTCTTCGAGTATGTTGAGTGAGGATTCGCCTAAGAGAGGTTGGCGCCGTAAAGATGTCTCGAGACCATTCAAGAGGTCTAGGTTGGCATCTCCTTTGGCAGTTCCCAAGAAAAGAGTGGCGCTTCAAGATCAACCTCCTTCGTGTAGTTTTTGGGAGGAGCCCGAATGTTTTTCGCATTCCGTTGATTCAGGAGACGAGAGGCATGTGTTGGAAGCGCGGAGACGCTTACGTAAGAAGAGAGTGGTGTTGTCTTCGCCTGTTGTTGCTACTTCTGGCGTGATTGCTGCATCTAGCGCCACGCGCCATGCGCCATCCTTCGTTTCGCCTGGCTCATCACGCCATACGCCACCCTACGATCCTCCTGGTACCATGCGCCAAAAATTGTTTCTCCTGGTGACTCTCGTCAAGCTCCTACACCTGCGGTCTCCTTGCCTCGTTCAGTTCCGCATTCTCCTTCTTCCGCCTTGCCTCAAGATTTGTTTTTGGCGGAAATGAATAGGAAGCTTGATAGTATTCTCGGCTTTGTGGAAAAAAGTGATCCTTCCGTGAACGAACTGCAAGTTGCTTCGATTTCTAAGGATGCTCCTTCATCGAATGTGCGGCTTCCTACGAGCGATCCTGTGCTGCATTCTCCTCGGAAGACGAATCTTCCTCCATCTAGATCCTTGGCTCTTTCTCCGATTTCTGGTGGTGATGTTGCTTCGGAATCAGAGGCGGAGGTACACCCAGAGAAAGAGAAGCCTTTATCGAGCTATAAGCAACTGCTTCAGTATTTCCTGGAGAATTTTCCGGATTCCTTTTCACCAGTATCCCCAGCTTCTCCGGAATCTCAATACTCTCGTGATAATAGGACAGACACTTCGCTGGCTACCAAATTAGTTCTTTCTATTTCGGCCAAGAAAGGATTAAAGAAAATGGAGGAGTGGCTTGCAGAGAAGAGGGAACAAGGAAGACTGTGTTTTGTTTTCCCCCTTCAAATTGTCGTCTCGTCGTGGTGGTTGGTGCGAGACTGGAGAATCTTTCTCGTTGGGAGTAGCTGCCTCCTCCCAAGGAGATTTCTCTAGTTTGGTAGATTCGGCCAGGAGGTCGGCTCTTAATTCAGCCAAAGTATTCTTTTCTACATCGGAATTTGATCACCTCTGCAAGAATGCTTTTAAGATTTTGGAAGTTATAAGTTTCCTCGATTGGTTGGATGGAGCTCTTGGAAGGAAACTAAAAGCTTGCGCCCTTCAGGACGATCAGTTCGCTTCCCTGTCCGACGTGTTAGCTTGCATCGACAGGAGCATTAGAGATGCAGCTATGGAACTCTCTTCCGTGATTACGTTAGGTATTCTCAAGAAACGTGAACCATATATGGTGTTCTTTCACCACTAAAGGTGTGTCTCGGTCCCAGAAGTCAGCTTTGTTGTTCGCTCCTTTAGATAGGAAACATCTTTTCCCGAGGGAAATAGTATCTGAGATCGCTTCGACTCTTCAACAGAGGGCAACTCAAGACTTGCTGGCACAGTCCACCAAGAAGCCTAAACTGTTGCCTTCAACAGTTGCTCGCCCGACAACGTCGACGGAGAAATCTCTAGGTTGGCCCTTTCGTGGAAGAGCCCCTGCTAAATCGTTTCCCAGATCGAGAGGGAGAGGTCGTTTTGTACCTAAAGCGATCAAACCCTCCGACAAGAAGTGAGAGCGCCTCCCTTCACTCACCAGTAGGAGCCAGACTGTCAGCTTTCTGGACAGTCTGGGAAGAAAGGGGAGCAGAACCTTGGACAGTCTCGGTTTTAAAGGAAGGCTATTCAATTCCATTCTTGAAGGACCCTCCTTTGTCCAGGGAACCAGTGGTCTTAATGGCTTATTCTCTAGACTCAGAGAAATGTTGTGCTCTAGAGAAAGAAGTGTCAGCTTTGCTAGAGAAAGAAGCAATAGAGAAAGTTCTCCCCCCTTTCTCCCCAGGATTTTACAATCGTCTCTTTGTAGTACCAAAGGCGTCAGGAGGCTGGAGGCCAGTTCTAGATGTGAGTGCTTTGAACCTGTTTGTCAAGAAGACAAAGTTTGTGATGGAAACCACTCAATCAATGCTGTCATCCCTTCTTCCAGGAGATTGGATGGTATCCATCGACCTCCAGGATCGCATTTCCACATCCCGATCCATCCTGCTTGAGGAAGTTCCTTCGCTTTGTGTTCAAGGGCGAAGTGTTTCAGTTCAGAGCAATGTGCTTCGGCCCCTCGACGGCCCCCCAGGTTTTCACCAGAGTTTTGTCATCAGTGGCGAAGTGGCTACATCTGTTGGGGATCAGAACAGTTTTTTATTTAGACGATTGGCTCCTGCGTGCGAAGACGAAGGAAAGGTGTGTGAAGGATTTGGAAAAGACTCTTCATCTAACCGAAGAACTGGGACTTCTGGTAAATTGGCAGAAGTCACATCTGGTGCCATCTCAAGAATTAGTCTATTTGGGAGTTCAGATGAACTCAGTAGTTTTTCAGGCTTCTCTGTCGGTGGAGAGGGTAGAGTCGTGCCTGTTGAAAGTGCGAGATTTTCTGAAGAAGACCCAGTGCTCGGCCAACGAGTGGATGAGCCTTCTGGGAAGTTGTCTTCCGCAGAACCGTTTGTGAGTTTGGGGAGACTACATCTAAGGCCCCTTCAGTTCTTTTTAAGAGAAGTCTGGGACAGGAAGAAGAGCCCGGACTCGTTTGTTTTTCAAATCTCAGAGGAGATAAAGGCAGACCTCAGTTGGTGGAACTCTCCAGAGAAACTTCAGGAAGGAATTTCACTGTTCCCAAAGAACCCCAACCTCATCTTGTGTGCAGACGCTTCAGATCTAGGATGGGGAGCCACGTTAGGCAAGTTGGAAACAGCAGGCCGATGGAAGGAGAACAACTTCGGTGGCACATCAATCTGAAGGAATTAAAGGCCATTCATTTAGCCCTTTTAGAATTTTCGAAGGTGGTAAGGAACCAGGCAGTGATTGTCCAATCAGACAATACAACAGCTCTCGCATACATAAAAAAAAAGCAGGAGGGGACCCACTCATTCTCGCTATACCTGGTAGCGAGAGATCTTCTGTTATGGGCGAAAAAGAACCAAACGGCGTTGATGACAAGGTTCATTCCAGGAAAGCTCAATATGAGGGCAGACAGAGCTAAGCAGGAGCTTTCAAGTACTCTCAACAGAGTGGATCTTAAATCAAGAAGTTTGCCTCCAACTGTGGAATCTATGGGGTCGTCCTCTCATAGATCTGTTTGCCACCAAGAAGACAACTCAACTGCCTCTTTATTGCTCTCCAGTGCCGGACGAGGGGCAGTCTTCGTGGATGCAATGCTGATGGACTGGTCAGGTCTGGACCTTTGCGCCTTTCCTCCGTTCAAGATGTTGAGAGCAGTTCTAACAAAAATGTTGTCCCACAAGGGCGTGCGTATGACGCTGGTTGCTCCTTTTGGCCAGCAAGGGAATGGTTTCGGACTTGATAAGTCTTTCGTAGACTTCCCGAGGCTTTACCACCGAGTAGATCTACTCAGACAGCCTCACTTCGAAGATTTCACGGAGGTCTATCCGCTCTTCAGCTAACTGCATTCAGACTGTCGAACGTTGCCTCAGAGCTAGAGGTTTTTCGAGGAAGGTCTCTAGAAGCCATCGCTAGAGCTCGCAGACAGTCCTCACAGCAGTTTATCAAGCTAAGTGGTCAGTCTTCAGAGAGTGGTGTAGGAAGACTGGCACATCATCTAAGACCACTTTAGAAGAGATCGCAGACTTCCTCCTGTATCTGAGTGTGGATAGGAAGCTGTCTTCGCTGTCGTCGATCAAGGGCTACAGAGCAATGCTTTCCAACAGTCTTTAGGCATAAGGGCCTGGATATTTCAAATGATAAGGACTTGTCAGATCTTATCAGATCGTTTGAAACATCCAAGAATCCCAGAGAGAGATTGGTTTCCTGGAATTTAGATGTGGTCTTGAAATGGCTTGTGGGCAGTAAGTTTGAGCCATTATCGTCTTGCTCTTTCAGAGACCTTACGAGGAAGACAATCTTCTTGGTAGCTTTGGCTACAGCAAGGAGAGTCAGTGAGTTGCACGCCCTAGATAAGAGAATTGGGTTTTCTAGGGGTAAGGCAGTCTGTTCTTCATTGTTGAGTTTTTTGGCAAAGAATGAGACTCCGTCTAAGCCTTGGCCGAGATCCTTTTCGATCCCTGGTCTCTTGGATTTGGTGGGACCAGATGAAGAAGAAAGACTTTTATGCCCAGTAAGAGCATTAAAAGTATATTTCGAAAGGACTCAAGCAGTGAGAGGTCCTTCTCCTAATCTTTGGTGTTCTGTGAGGATCCGAGTAGGCCTCTTTCAAGAATGTTCTTTCCTTCTTTTTGAGAGACCTGATTGTAGAAGCTCACAACCAGGTAGAAGATGTGCAGCTTCAAATTTCTAAAGTTAAAGCACATGAGGTGAGAGCGGTCTCAACCTCGTTGGCATATAGGAGGAATCTTTCCTTAGATTCAATTATTCAAGCTACATTTTGGAAATGTAGGTCAGTGTTCGCGCCTCATTATTTGAGAGATTGAGACAATATATGATGGATGCAGTACGTTGGGACCGTTTGTGGTGACTGGCACGGTGTTGGGTAAGGGAATAAAGGAAGTCGATCCTTCCTTGTGATGCTTTCTCTTGCTTAAGGTTAGCGTTGTTGTTTTCTGGGATGTCTGGGGGTACATTGTGGCTAGGAGTACCCAACAGTCTTACATTTTGGGTAATATTTTTAAGGTACAGGTTATTGGTGACACCTTGTTTTATGTGTTTGTCGTGTACTGCGCCTGGGCAGGGGCATTTATTTGGTTGGTTATCATGCATAGTCCACGGTGAGCCCTCGACTGGCATGTAGCCCTCTAGCACTTAACCCTCAGGTCTATATACCTAGTTGGTGCAAGTTGAGGATAGCAGATTAAGAGGCGTATCCATCAAATCAGCTACCTCAACAGGTAAGGAACCATCATTGTGTTTTTATTTTCACAATTGTCTAGACTTTTTCATATTAGCTGCCATGGCCCACCTCCATCAAGGTGCCAATCAGCTATATATATAATTACCAGGTAAGTTATATGTACAAAGATGTATTTTTATAATAAAATGAGGTTTTGTACATACTTACCTGGTAATTATATAATCAAAGCCCACCCTCCTCCCCTCTCATGGGCAGGTATGGCATAAACATATGAAGAGTTTGGGTTATGGTTCCTCTCACTCACCTGTAGAGGGCGGTGGGAAGGGGTATCACGTGACCATTCATTAGCGCTGCTGCGATTTTCAATTTTCTGCCGTGACGTCAGAGACTACAGCTATATATATAATTACCAGGTAAGTATGTACAAAACCTCATTTTATTATAAAAATACATTTTTAATCCTTTGGGTGTCTTGAAAACAATGAATCCAGCATGTTTATCATTGAGCTTTTCATAATAAAAACCCTCCAAATATTGATCATTCTGCTGTTTTGGATGCATATTTCTTCCGATCGCCGTCGGACTGGCGTCGCCCGAAATACAGGAAAAATCATAAGAAAACCTTACTTTTAATCCTTTGGGTGTCTTGAAAACAACGAATCCTGCATTTATATTGAGTTTTTCATAATAAAAACCCTCCAGATATTGACCATTCTGCCGTTTTGGATGCATATTTCTTCTGATTGTCATTGGACTGGTGTCGCCCGAAATACCATCGAAAATCGTAAGAAAACCTTACTTTTAATCCTTTGGGTGCCTTGAAAACAATTTATCCTGCATTTATATTGAGTTTTTCAACAGAAAACCCTCCAAAATTGACCATTTTGCCATTTTGGAGCCATATTTGTTCCATTGGACCAGCATTGTCAGCGTCGTAAACCTAGAACATGTATTGTAACCCAGGAAAAAATTTTTTTATGAATATATTTGAAAAGCGTCGTAAACTAGAAACGTTGTAAGCCGAGCCTGTCGTAAACACACACAGACATATCTCAACTTATATCAAACATTCGAGACTTGCAGATATGTATTTCATTATCAAGAAATTCGGTTTGGTAGCAAATTCAATGTTTATACGTTCACGTGCAAAATGGGTGCCTTGTTCAGTACCAGCCCCTCGGGGGTGTATGTAAAAAACATAAATAAATGCATGTGTATATGTATATACTGTATATACATACAGCAGGTCCTTGACTTACAGCGGGTGATCCATTCCAGCGCAGCACAGGACTATTAGGCTGTCTTTGTTAACACATCAGCAAAGGAAGCAAGTTCCAGTGAACATGGTGTTTTATTGGCTAAGGATGGTTATTGCACATGGGTATCCAACATTCCAGATTGCACAAGTATGGGTGGCTGTATGTGAAACTAAGACCATTTCAACTTCTCGGGCATTATAGTATAGTAGTCATGGCAATGATGAATGCATACATGGAGATATCAATCTACTTTTTTTTTTTTTTTTTACCTCTGCGACCTCATGCACAAGGGGATGTGCTTGTACACACTGGGACCATTAGTCACAGAAAGTTGTGTTACTTTTGATAAAAAGTGTACCACAATCTTTTCCTCTTCCTCCCCCTAACCATCTTCCTATGTGATTCACTGTCATTCTCTAAGATGTAGTTTTCCTAAAGTGAATAGTTAATTACTTTCTGTACCTCTGACATGGAAGGAATAAGTAGACATCATCTGCTTTACTACTTTTAGTGTTTGGCTACTCACAGTACATGTGTACAGCATGACCACTGGTTCTTTGTAAAGACTGGGACCTTCATCATCTCATCCCCCACCCACAGTGATTTGGGCTTAGTTTGATTGATGGGTTTGCTATGAACATATAAATTTTCCATGGTATTAAACTTGTTTTCCCATGCAAACATCATTTATGTTCAAAGACCCCATCTCCTATCCCATATTCTTAGCATATCAGGTCCTACCAGGACTATGATATGACCTCAAAATGATTTGTAGATTTATGTGAAAAAGTGTTTTTATAAGCTTAATATTTTAAAGTAGTTAATCCCTTGTTCAAAGTGACAAAAGCTTATAACTGATGAAACTTCTTACCTTTTTTAATTAGTGGACTCAATATTGTGTGACATGTAAAAGGTAAGTTATTCAAAGAGCTAGCCAATGCTTTATATGCAATTAAGTGTAATACACTCCCCATTAATATTATATAAAACAGTTAACGTGTCCATGGAGTCAAATGTATAGACCCCTAAGTTCAGCCTGAGGGATTCATTTTCAGATGAGGAGGGAAAAGGGGTCAGGAAAAATTAAAATACTTTCCAGTCACTTGGGAAAAGAAGTGGTAACTGGTAGAATATTGAAGACAGAGAGCAGTGCAGTTGAGAATTGGTCTGTTGTAAGGAACCTGTAGTAATAACTAAAATGCACTTTTAAGGCATGTTGTAGGCAGCATTCTGTGATGAGTAAATATCCAGTAACAACAGTTCATAAAGATGGTAATTAGATGTCAAAAATATTTAAATGTATGATTTTCAAAAGATATTTTTGTTTTAATAGTTACATTATTTATTGTTTGCAGATACCCATGGGACAATCCATCTAACGTTCCCCTTATAACACCTGATGAAGCTCGTTTCCAGGTCCTTACAGAAGCATATGCGCGCACTCATCCTTCCATGATGAATGTATGTGGAATCTTAAGGTTTTATTTTCTTGTGTTTGGATGTCAAAATGTGGTCTAATTGAAAGTGGTTATTGATATGTTTTATGGTGTAAAAGTATTGTGATCATAAAATAGATCTTTTCGCTGAAGTTAGCAGTTACAACCAAATTGGCTTCTGCAAAAATGGAATTAAATCTGTGTATAGTAACATAAAAGGTATCATTGAAACTTAATTTTTCTGATAGATGTAATTGTTGTTTAACCAGAAAGTTTTTGTTTACCCCTAAAACATTCTAGGTCTTGTAGAATTGTTAAAGTATTACATAAAACTGGAAACTTTTTAAAATTTGTAATTACAGTATTCATATTTGCTTGTATGTAGTGGTTAGAGGCATTTTATGTCTACCATTAAAGTTATTACACATTTCATAAATTTCCATCATAGGCTTTAAATTGTGCTTATATTTTACTTGATGAATAGAAAATTTTAAGTTACAGGATGTAAGAAGCAAGGTAAGCTGGTATGTTTATCACTGTTCCTCTTTCTTGCCAATAGTCAGTATATTTAAAAATTGCTGCGTGTTTTAGATTATTGCTTTTTATAAGGGAGATGTCAACACAAGCGTATTATATGTTGACAATGCCTTTATAAGATTTATCTTTTGTGAAAACTTTAGTTGTGTAGAGTAAGGAAATTTTTTTGAAACAGGGAGGACAAAGAAAGTAATTTAGCATTCTTGTGGTATATCAGAGTTGAAAAGTAATTTTTTATGTGGTCAGCAAAAAGTCCTCAAGTTCATTCTTAAGCATTTGCTTATTTTACAAAAGATAAGATCTTTTTCCATGATTCATAAGGCTTAACTTTTATATTTAGATACCATGTACAGTACTGTAAACTTTATATATATATATTTTTTTATTTCAGAATAATCCTTGCACCGCACTCAACAAGGGTGCTCCTACTGGTATAATTCATGGGCAAGTAATTGGTGTCTATAAGAATTCTCTGTTAGATTATGTCTACAAGAACATAAAGGATTCATTAATGGTAAGATCTATGATATGTTGATACTCATCTTTCTCTGGAAGTAGCCATATCATTTCTAATGTCTGTTTAGTAGTAATTAAATAACCAGTGTGTGTAATATTTTGCACATTAGATTTCTGTACTGAAATTTTGGAATGATCATTATATTGAGTGGATGGGCTTCTGTGTTATAGAATTTGAACTTTCCAAAAAATGAAATCTTGCAAGCATTTACTTTCTTATTTACTTTCTTTCCAATATGAAGGGCAATTTATCATGTCTGTTCTCAAATATAGTAACACCTCTGATTAACAGAATTCATCTTACAGACTTCTGTACTGATCTACATTATTATTGTTACTTTTTTGTGGGCTATGATTATAGAATTCATACATTTTAAAATAAATCTCTTAAAGTAAATGTTAGATGTAGAGCAAAGGTCAGCTTAGGTAAGGAACTAGTACTGTATGTGGAACTGGTGTTAGCTGCAAGATATCTAGAAACCATTCAATTGCAGGCTTCACTATAGGGTCATTGCTTTGTTACTTCTCAGAAAGCTGGACCTCTAGAGTGTCTGTTAAGTTGAGATGGTACAGTACTGTATTTTGTGTATTAGTATGGTAGTGAAGTGGTTAGTAAATGTATAAAATGTAGCAAAGTGGTTCAAAAAAGACTTCATATTTGAAGGACCGAGAATATTAGAGGAAAAGTAATTTTCAATAGTCAGCAAAGTTCATCAGTCATGGTAAAGCTAGTTGGATATTGTTATAAAGTAGTTGAAGGAGTGTACAGAGTCATAGGTTAGACTCTTATTATAGCTTGGCTAAAGGGTTTATGGAGTGGCCAAAGGCTCTGTTCTTGAATGAGAGGTGAAAATTAGAGTAATCTAAAGTTGCAGAAGTTGTTCAACTACATGCTTAGAGATCAAGGCCAATGGATACTAGGTCAGAGGCTGAGAGCTATGCAGATAAGGCTGAATGGGTGCTGGCAAGAACCTTTAATACCACCTGCAGAGTGCTTTGCAAGGCACACTGAAAGTTTTACCCTTATAAATGGTTATTGGATAAAATAGTTAACGTTTAATAAATGATTCTCATATTATAAATTATTTTACTCATTTTGCATATTTTAATTTTTAATAGTGAAATGTGGTAAAAGTTACTGTTTGTTATTTTAATTACAGCAATTAGTTGATGTCAGAATCATTTTAATTGGTGTATTGACGACATGATAAAAATCGTTTATTTTATTTATTACTTTCTGTGCCCAGGATTGCTTGAGTTGAGATTGATGCCTTTTTTTATTTTGTTGTGATACAAAAGGAAGTGCCTGTGTTAGAATATAGCTGTAGCATAAAGATATAGGGAAGTCTGTTTTGATAATTCGTAAGTTTTTCCTTAACAGGTGGCTGCTCATGTTAGTTGCTGTAATTATCCACCAGGACATGAATTGAAGAATTTGTGGCGGGAAAATAAAGATGCTCTGATGACTTTCTTACATGCTGCACATCAAGGTAACTATTCATTTCAGCCTGTTATTGCTGGAGTAAAAGATTCTGATAAGCATTCTGTTAGTATTCCACTGGACTTTTTATCTTTAAAAACATCATCTACAACTATAAGTAGTACCACAGTTGTGGAAACTCTTGGCAAGGAAAGTGTTAATTCTTATAATAATGTCATAAATATACCAGAGCACATTTTATTTACAATCTCTTCCACTGGCAAAAATGCTACAGAAGATAATGATTTTACCCTTGAACATGAGTCAGTCTCTGGAGAAGAGACTCAAAACAGTACAAATGGTAAGGTAACTGATATGGAAGGTCCAATTAGTGAAGTAAACTTGGATCTCCCATTCCTTCAAAACGGTACAACCACCACTGATGGTTTAAATGCAAATCAGAAAAACACACTTCTTTTACCATTAGGTATCTTGTCTATTTTTACTGGAAATATTAGGAATGATACTGAAGCACCCATAGATGTTAGTATCAGTGAAGGAGAACTTTCTGCTTCTGTATTTGGAGGAATTCATGATAATTCCACTGTTTCAGAATAAAAGTGACTTGTATAGAGAAGCAAGATTTGGAGTACGCAGTATTGTCTCCAGATTTGTTTTTCTTGCTCCAAAAAATAATGCTGACTTAGTGAATCAAAAAAAAGATTGTGGTAAGATAGGCTGTAATTCTTTTCTTATGCATAGGCATAATGTATTTGCAAGCATGTAGCACTTCTTGCCTCAGTTGTAGTGATATTAGGGATATTTTTATAACCGTTACTAACTTAGTGAAAATGTGACTGCTAATTATTATGCCACTTTGATTTGCACATGTATTGGTGTAAGGGCTCTTGTCTTTTCATTTTATTACAGGTAAGGTTTTGCTTTAATCCCAGCTGAAAATAAGAAATTAGTGTGGATTGTAGACTTAGTGTACTTCCAGGTTTTACTAATCATGTTTTTATAAGCTGGCACCATTGTATATATAGCTTTAATTGCTAGAGTTCCATATTATTATGTAGCAAAACTTCTTGGGACTCTGTCTTTACTCTATATTAATTCTTTATATGTGACCAAATCCAGTCTTTTATTCTTTGTTAAGTATGAAAACAGCATTTTTAATATTGAATTTTGGGATTCTTTGGCAATGGCAACTGTATTTTTTGATGGCGAAAGAAAATTAGGGATTTGAAAAAATCTTGACTACATTTGCACAGTGTTACTTGTCTGTTTTTCACCAAGAAAAAATTGGTAAAATATGGACTTTATAGTAATAAAATTAAGGTAGAGTGGTAGTAATAATAATAATAATAATAATAATAATAATAATAATAATAATAATAATAATAATAATAATAATAATAATAATAAACAAAACAACAACAACAACAACAATAACAACAAAAACAAAGAAACTAAGGGAGAAAGTAATTGAAGTTAATGAAATAATGAGACTAATACACACCATCAGGATCACAGAAACAAATAACCTGGCATATGCAGGAGCAAGACTAGTAGTAGGACTCATGGGGATACAGACACCAACACCACCATCACAACCAACCCAACAGAAACCAAAACAGCAAACGCCTTGGAAAATGCACCTGGAAAAACAAATCATGGCGATGAGATCTGACTTGAGTAAACTGAAAGAGATGGCAGAAAAGAGGCTAAGAAGCAAGAAAACAAGGAAGAACTGAATGAGAAATACAAAGTACAGGAGAAGGGACTAAACAACACAATAGAGGATATAAACAGAGGCTCAAAGCCAAAGCTCAAAAGATCCAACGGTACATGAACAGGAATAAAGGAAACCAACAGAACAAACTCTTCAGAACCAACCAGAACAGGAATAAAGGAAACCAACAGAACAAACTCTTCAGAACCTACCAGAAAAGACTATAGAGCCAACCAAGAGGGGAAGACAACCACCAGGAAATTCCTGAAGCCAAACCAAGTAAGAGACTCTGGGAAAACATATGGAGCAATCTGGTATCAGCCAGCAAACATGCAACATGGCTCCAGAAAGTCAAGGCAGAAGAAATGGGGAGAATAAAACAAAGATCCACCAAGATCACAATAGACACAGCCAGATACCAACTAAAGAAAATGCCCAACTGGAAAGCCCCAGGTCCAGATGAAGTCCATGGATACTGGCTCAAAAACTTCAAGGCCCTACACCCGCAAATAGGAGAACAACTCCAGCATTGTGTCACAAACCACCATGTGTCCAAGTGGATGATCACAGGGAGAACATCCTTAATACAGAAAGTCAAGAACAAGGGAAATTTAGCAAGTAACTACAGGCCTGTCCCCTGCCTACCAATAATGTGGAAGTTATATAAAAGTTCCTCATTGGATGGGTCAATATCGTTCTCGGCTAGCACTCTGCTTGGCCCGTGTTTGAGTCTCCGGCCGGCCAATGAAGAATTAGAGGAATTTATTTCTGGTGATAGAAATTCATTTCTTGGTACAGTGTGGTTCGGAATCCACAATAAGCTGTAGGTCCCTTTGCTAGGTAACCAATTGGTTCTTAGCTACGTAAAATAAGTCTAATCCTTCGGGCCAGCTAGGAGAGCTCTTAATCAGCTCAGTGGTCTTGTTAAACTAAGGTATACTTAACTTACTAACAGGTATCATCAGTGAATGGCTATACAACTACTTAGAGGATACACGCACCATCCCCCATCAACAGAAAGGCTGCAGAAGGAAGTGTAGGGGCGCCTGATAGAAAAAATGGTAATAAAGAATAGTAAGAGAAGGAGAACCAACCTTAGCATTGCATAGATTGACTGCAAGACAGCCTTCGACATGATACTGCACACGTGGCTAATAGAATGTCTGAAAATGTATGGGGCAGAGGAAAACACCATCAGCTTCCTAAAAAATACAATGCACAACTGGAATACGGTACTTACAAGCTCTGGGATAAGACTAGCAGAGGTTAACATCAGGAGAGAGATCTTTCAAGGTAACTAACTGTCCCCACTTCTCTTTGTAGTAGCCATGATTCCCATGACAAAAGTACTGCAGAAGATGGATGCTGGTTACCACCTCAAGAAAGGAGGCAACAGAATTAACCATCTGATATTCATGGACGGCATCAAGCTGTACGGTAAGAGCATCAAGGAAATAGATACCTTAATCCAGACTGTAAGGATTGTATCTGGGGACATGAGGATGGAATTTGGAATAGAAGAATGCGCCTTGGTCAACATACAAAAAGGCAAAGTAACAAGGACTGAAGGGATAAAGCTACCAGATGGGAATAGCATCAAACACATAGATGAGACAGGATACAAATACCTGGGAGTAATAGAAGGAGAGGATATGAAACACTAAGAGATGAAGGATACAGTCAGGAAAGAATGTATGCAGACTTAAGGCAATACTCCAGTCAAACCTCAACGCCGGAAATGTGACGAAAGCCATAAACACATGGGCAGTACCAGTAATCAGATACAGTGCAGGAGTAATGGAGTGGATGAAAGCTGAACTCCACAGCATAGACCAAAAAATTAGGAAACACATGACAATACACAAAGCACTACACCCAAGAGCAAATACAGACAGACTATAATAAACCCCCTGTATTCGTGGGGAATGCGTACCCCCCCACCCCTCCACGAATATTTAAAACCCCTCTAAAAACTTAGAACTGCCTATTTTGATAGTTCAGACAAAAAAAAAATCTAAAAATGCTTATAGCTGTCTATTTTAATAGTTTTATCACAAAAAGTGCATTTAGTCATGAAAATTATATGAAAATATAGTACAGGCAGTCCCTGGCTAACAGCGGGCTTGGTTAACGGTGATCTGGTTTCACGGTGCTTGTCTAGCAATGAAAATCGCCGATAATTGGGTATTGGTGCTGATACATAACTAATAGAGGCGCTGATAACTGAAAATCGGCTCTTTTTGGTGCTGATAAGCCCCGAAAATTGCCGGAAAAGTGTCGAAAATCAACGATTTTTGGTTAGCGGCGATATTTGGTTATCATCACACCCTCAGAACGGAACCCCCGCTGATAACTGGGGACTGCCTGTAATTAGTGAATATTTCTCAGTGAAAAATACCGCCAATGGGCGAATTTTCCGCGAATAATATGTATATATGTTCCACAGAGAAATCCGCGAATCGTGAGACCGCGAATACGGGGGGTTTACTGTATACATAACATGAAAGGAAAGGGGGAGAGGGCTACTAAGCATAGAGAACTGTGTCAGAATCGAGAGCAGAGCACTGGGGCAATATCTGAAAACCAGTGAAGACGAGTGGCTAAGGAGTGCATGGGAAGAACGACTGATAAAAGTAGACAAAGACCCAGAAATGTACAGAGACAGGTGAATGAAAAACCGAACAGGAGGAATGGCACAACAAACCAATGCACAGACAGTACATGAGACAGACTAAAGAACTGGCCAGCAATAAAACATGGCAATGGCTACAGAGGGGAGAACTCAAGAAGGAAACAGAAGGAATGCTAACAGCGGCACAAGATCAGGCCCTAAGAACCAGATATGGTCAAAGAACAATAGATGGAGATAACATCTCGCCCATATGCAGGAAGTGCAATATGAAAGATGAGACTATAAACCACATAACAAGCGAGTGTCCGGTGCTCGTGCAGAACCAGTACAAAAAGAGGCATGATTCAGTAGCAAAAGCCCTCCACTGGAGCCTGTGCTAGAAACACCAACTAGCTTGCTGTAACAAGTGGTATGAACACCAACCTGCGGGAATGATAGAAAACGATGAGGCAAAGATCCTTTTGGGACTATGGTATCAGAACAGACAGGGTGATACGTGCCAATAGAGCAGATGTGACGCTGTTGGACAAAATCAAGAAGAAAGTATCTCTCATTGATGTCGCAGTACCATGGGACTCCAGAGAAGATGAGAAAGAAAGAGAAAAAATTGATAAGTATCAAGACCTGAAAATCAAAATAAGAAGGATATGGGATATGCCAGTGGAAATTGTACTCATAATCATAGGAACACTAGGCATGGTCCCAAGATCCCTGAAAAGGAAACTAGAAAAACTAGATGTCAAAGTAGCTCCAGGACTCATGCAGAAGAGAGTGCTACTAGAAACAGAGCACGTAGTGAGAAAGGTGATTGACTCCTAAGGAAGCAGGTTGCAACCCGGAACCCCACACTATAAAAACCACCCAGTTGAATAGGATGACTGTGATAGACCAAAAAAAAAAAGTAATAATAATAGTAATATCACAATAAAAAGAAAAGAATAATAATGGTTTCAGGCAGGAGAAAAGTTGAGCACCATAAGGTAAAGCAATTTATTAAAAATGCCTAACAATTAAAGAAGAAAATTATACCAAAACATTAATACAGTGCAAGAAACAAAATCATAAAGGAAGAGAAGATCATATTTAGGTATTCTGCTATGCCACAACTTCAAACAATCATTAAATATCCAAAGGGAAAGACTACCCCCTTTAATAAGTTAGTTATATACAAAGTTAGCAATCCTGCATGCAAATATTTGTCAACATTTATGGAATCATTGATTATAACAGAACTTCATAAACCATTGCCACATAAGTGTGTACCTACTTTTTGCCTCAAGTATACTTTAAATGAAAGTTTTCTCACATAAGCATTATGATAATATTATTATTACTTTTTCTCATGATGTTTTGAGTTCTGAACTTCAGCTTTCAAGCAAGATTTGAACTCATGTCCCTTAGTTCCAAGCACACAGCCTTACTGACTCCATATGGGTAGTATAATTTGGTAATATAATTAAATGGTATATTTTAATAGTAAGTTCTCTATCTGGGTGTGAAATATGAACTTTGAATGCAAGTAAAATAAAAAAATTAAAGCTCTTGAGATTATTTATTTGTATAGTGAAATGGGAGTAAGAAGTGAATGGGAAAGGTAGAGACATGTAGAAGTTGATAAAAGTTATGTTACTGCTTTGTGATGTTTGGATCATGTGGAGAGAATGGAGTAAATAGGTTGGTGAAAAGAGCATAATTTAGAAGTTTGGAAGGAAGATGATGGGAAGACAGAGAGCACTTGATAGATGGAGGGGAAGAAATACAGTATTGTAATGGAATGGTTCTGATATCCGGGAAGTAAGGTGTGTGAAAGATAAGTATTTGGCATAAAGGTACATTTAATGCTTAGCAGATTAGCCGCCTGTGTAGGCTTGGTAATCGTTCAGATGTTGTAGATGTTAATGTATTAACATGGAAGTGACTGCTGTCTTTTATGTATTTGGACCTGCCACTAACTAGGGAATATGGGCTATTGTTGAAAAATAGTATACAGCACATACTGTAAAGGCATATATTTGTATATAAGGGAAATAGGCACCTGCATGGATAATGTTTCATACCTTTATTTTGTGAGAAGGAGTAATCTCAAAATTGTAAGGGTACTGACTTATTTCCCTCTACTGTCAGGCATATGAATTCTCTTAGTGCTTCGATTTATAACTTTCGGTGGCAGGTCTTTCACTTTCTTCTGGATTAAAGCCTGCTTTTCTTTTCTTCTTTCCTTTTACCTCATGTAGAAGAGCTACATAAGCTGTGATTGCATTATTATGTAAGATTATTTCTTAGGTTTACCCCACAGCATTTGTCTACCTGATGATGTTGAACTTATTACGGTGAGGCGTCTTTTTTTGATTCACTTCTGCCTGTTGTTATTTTCTGTTTCTGCAAATAACTTATTTTTGCCGTGTTTGAAAATATCATAGGTGAAAAGAAGGCAGTGGTTTCTTTGTTAATAAGATTTATTTTGATTTTGAAGCATTAGGCTAATTCTATGAAGTTCTGAATATTGTGCTTTTAGTTGATTATTATCATTAATGTTATTGTAAATTAATTTTAGACTTCAAATTCACATTCCAAGGTTTTCTTGGAGCTCACCTAGAGGATTTGATCTAAAATGAAATGTCAAAATGAGTAAGGTAAAGTCAAAGAAGTTTGATGGCTAAATAAGAATAGAACAGAGTTAATGAATGTAGTGGGATGGAATGCACTTGGGGATGAAGATGTATTGTAAGGAGCCGTTAATGCCACCATATGCTGGGCTAATTAGTTAATTGAACAATTTTTATGCAAAACTTTGTATTATTCAATATTGAAAGCTTTGTATAAAAATTTTTTGTATGCATAGAATCAATATAATTTTTTTGAAATTTGTTGATTCTCATGAACAAGAAGCTTCAGATATTCTTTTCTTAGAAGCATGAACTCTCAGAAACCAAGAGCCAGTCTTGTGTTTTGTCCAAGAATTGTGTGGTATTAGTCCCAGGTGCTTTTGTCATGTAAAAGTTCACTCTTTAGTTAGTTTTGTTGAGTGTCTGTATAATGCTTATTGTTTAGGAGAAAACCTTTATAATTTGTAACATATTTAGCAGAATTGAAGCTATTAATTAGTGGGGATCAGACGTAAATGGTTGTAATAGTATAATATAAACTTTTTGTCCCTGATTTTACAAATAAGTAGTCATAATTATAAAATTGAAAGCTTTTTATCTTGAGAAAAATTAGAAAATATCGTGACATAGTAAAACTTCTAACAGTCCAGCAACCAGGTGACTGTTGTTGCTAAATGTTATTGCTTCTAGTTTTAGAAATTTTTATTTTGAAAATAGTAATACATGATTATTGAAATGCAAGGAAAATAATAAAAAATAATTTTAAAAAATTCAGTCACAAAACATTATAGTAAATACTTCACACTTGAACCAGTTCCCCTTGAAACTAAAGAAGAGAAACTTTATTCTGAAATGCAAATAATTTCAGACATGGTTTCCCATGTATTTCAGTAATGTTGCTGGAAGAAAGGTGCCATTACTTAAATCCTATGCAATAAGCTAATTGCCAATGAAAATGGCGCTTCATTTTCTTGTTAATATAATTATTGGCTAAGACATATAATTGAGTCAAGTTTACCATTCTAGAATTTGCTGGATAGTTGGAGTTTTACTGTGTAATGTTCTCCGAGTTAAAAGAAACAGAACATGATCATATTGTGGGATATTTTAGTTTGTTATTCAGGATTTTTTTTTAGGAAGTCGTGCATGCTATAAAGATGCTGGGAATGCATAATAAATGAATAATTTCCAAATGACTTTTCAGTGCAAAATTTTCATACCTAGGTTTGCAAAACAGTTTCATAATGCTATCATAACCTTAATTATTCCATTAAACTTTTGAATTAGGATAGCTATGTGAGAAAGGGCATAGTTTGGTTTGTTTTTAGTCACATTTAAATTGCCATTAGATATTAGAACCTGAGTTTTAGTGCTTTTGTATAGGGTGCTGTTATTTAAAAGATCATTGCATGGTACATAGTATTTCTCAAATAATTTGGAAATTTAAAAATGTTACTTTCATAATAAGCACATGAATAGACCATTTTTGAGCGTAGTTTTTTTCTATTTAATTTCTAAAGTATTGGTCAGGTTTGTGTAAGGTGCATGTTTGATGAATTTTGTGTTCTGTTTTAATGAGATATTGATTAGAGTCAGCATTAAATCAATCCAAAATTAGGATAGACAGTGTCATTTTAGGCTGTTGTCAATACAGTACTGTACAGCACTGCTCTAATTATTTAGTATTTATGTTTCATAACTGTAGGTGTTAGCCAGTAAGCATCACATATTTTGGGAGTAGTTTTGTCTAATGCTTTGAGATGAATGTTTGGTGAATTCTGTGTATGCAGATTAGTTTAGTATTGATTAGTTTCTGTATTAACCCTATGAGATTCTGATGAAGTCAACTAAAGTCATCCTGTTCCCAGCCGTTTAGATTCCGATAATATGAAATTCCATCCATAGGAAATTTACGTCTTTATCTACAGTGTACCATTGGACTTCATATTTTTGTTGTTGTATCTTGGTAAGCATTCTGCAATAACATACAAGTATTTAGGTTCAAAGTTACCCATAACTGGCTTTGTACAATAAAAAATAAATTAAAACTAGCAATAAAAGAAAAACATTGCTCTATCCATAACTGGTCAGTGTGGGATATGCCCCAGATGAATTTTGTGACTCCCTCAAATCTCAAAGTGCTAATAATTTAGCTCAGAGCCTAGTAAGTTACTGTCTCACTTATTAAATCCTGTTTGGAAATTAGAAGAATAACAGTAATTTTTATAGCTCATTATAAATGCAGTACTACTTTAATTGTTCAATACCTAGGTGTTAAGGAAGGTTTTCATTTTTGGGGAAGTGGTTTATGTGTATTTATTAGCTTACCATTGCTTTCTTAAGTGGTTTTGTATTAAATGGCGTATGGAGGACTATAGCAACTGCATAAGCATTAGTGTGCTGTCATACAGTAGTTGGGATTTTGGTGAGCAGTACTCTTGTGTACTGAGTTTTTGTAATGATTGACTCACAGCAGTGTTTAGATCACTACATGTAAGGACTATGTGCCTTAATAGTAGGATGTAGTATTATATTTTGTAAAATGTGTAAATAAAGGATGCACAAAAAAATAATTTTGTTCTTTTTATTTTCTTTGTAACTGTTTATTCAAAACTGATGATAAAAGACTGGATTTGATTATTTAGGATAAGAAGTAGCAGTACTGTTCATGTATCCCACTGGGAAGCTTATAATTTAATGTAAAGTGCAGCAGAAAATTGGGACCCTTTTTTTTCTCTTATAGTCAGTTTATTTATTTATTTCTCATATCTTTTATTTTTCATAATCATCTTATCTGAGGGAGCAGGTTTGTATAATGAAGTTATTGTTTGCTTTAGGTTTGCTATTGCATACAAAATCAAAGGTTCAGTGAAATGCAGTTGCACTAATAAGTCATAAATTTCTTATGTATATTGTTAAATAACAGGATTATTAAATGCCAGTTTTTTCAAGATGTTTCATGTATGTTTTGCCCATTTGTAATCAACAAAATAAATCAGATAACCCAAAGGTTTTAAGAGATATCTTCAGTTGGCTCACTCATGTCTGTGAACTATTTACTTATAGGATATCCCAGATGTATGCCAACTATCTCTAATATTGGCTTGTATTACCTTCACTTTTATCATCTTTTTAGCACTCCCTTTTCTACATGGTTCAGGAACGTTCCCCCTATCATGAAAATTTTCCTGATCAGAACATAGATCTTCCTTTTGAGCTGCAGCAAGTAGTTTCATTGGCAGTGACTAAAGAGGAGTTTTTAAATCTTTGGTGGAAGCTTATCAGGAATTAGTTCAGTGCTGCTCTTCTGACATCGAGCTTTGTACTCTTTGCCCTGTTCTCTCTCTGGTGTGTTTTTGGTAGTTCAGCCCTATACTCTTGCTGCTTCTCTGGCAGGAGGACAAGTTGCTTGTGCTTCTGTTGAATGATGAATCAAGTGTATGATATAGAACTGATGAATAAGTAGTCAATTTTTTTTAAGAGGTTAATTGCTTTGTGTAAGGAGAGGTTAACTTATTGTTTTGTGGAAAGAGAACCTTCATTTGAGCTGTATTTCACACGGTTTGTCTTGGACATGTTCAAGGATTTAGTACACTTCATGGAAAGGAAGCCTCTTCTAAGACGTTTGGCTTTCTTGCCTCCATATATTGGAGAAAGAGAACTGCCTCATATTCTAGTGGTCACTGTCCAAGTCTGGAGGTAGCATTGGAGAAGGATTAGTCCCAGTGCAGGTTTTTGCTTTTTGGAGTTGAAGATATTCTCACTGTTGGAGGTTTTCCTGCAGAGAACAATTTCACCTTTGTTTTTGGCATCTGTTGCCACTGATCGCTTCTAAGAGGTTTTCAGTCCTTTTAGGAGTATTTTTTAGTGAAGCAGAAGTTTCCTACAGGTCATATGATTTTGGGGATGTTTTTTGACCTGGTGAAAATCACTTGTGGGAAAAAGGATCCAGTCTTTTGATGCCCCAGTAAAGGTCTGGGTAGGATTATGGAAGATCGAGAATTTCGGGAGATTAACCTGGATTGGAGGAGTCCTGTTGCACCTATAATCCTGAATTCTTAGCAATTAGAGGAAGTTAAAACTGTGTGAATGTTAGGTTAAATATGATCAGCAATGTTCTTGTCAACCCATCTTCCTAATTTAGGCATGTGATTATAATTATATATATATATATATATATATATATATATATATATATATATATATATATATATATATATATATATATATATTTATATATATATATATTTGCAGGCAGTCCCTGGTTATCGGCGGGGTTCTGTTCTAAGAATGTGATGATAACCGAAAATCGCTGCTAACCAAAAATCGGCAATTTCGGCGCTTTTTCGGCAATTTTCTGGTTTATTGTAACCGAAAAGCACCAATTTTCGGTTATCGACGCCTCTGTTAGGTATGTATTGGCCCCAATACCCAATTATTGGCACCATTAAGCAGAAATTGATGAATTTCGGTGCCAAAGTTTGCAGATTTTCATCGCTAGACAAGAGCCATAAAACTGGATTGCCGCTAACCGAGCCAGCGTTAACTGAAGACTGCCTGTATATATATAATATATATATATATATATTATATATATATATATATATATATATATATATATATATATATATATATATATATATATATATATATATATATATATATATATATATATATATATATATATATATATATATATATATATATATACAGAGTAGTCTTATGTCGACTTCTCGATGGCATTAAGTTCTGACCAACCACATATGTACATGTATTCTGTACCTACCGTATATTATCCATCATATATTATATCCTAAGTATGACTAGCCTACATATACATTTTATATTATCCCAAAATGTGCATGTATAGTACCTATTATTACGTTTAGCATATGAAATCTTATCATGCTTGAACTCCTTGATTAATACTTACTTTTATTACTGTATTTAACATTTTTATTGTAGGTATTCAAACCATCTGTCTGGTCTGTTTACATTTTCTTATCCGCCATTTGCATTGCCAATCGGCTACACGATATGACGTATTATTTACTTTTATTTATTTATAGGTTTGAATTAAATACATACCGTATTTGTGGCGTATAAGACGCACTTTTTAACAAAAAAATGGCCTAAAAATACCCCTGCATCCTATGTACATAATGTAGGCTCAAAATTTAAGAATTTTGGCTGAAATTATACATGAAACGTCACGTAGATGTTGTAGCCTAGCCTAACATTGGGTGTTATCCTAATAACCTATTAAAAAACAAAGTTTATAATTATTTATCATTATCACACTTACAATCACCGTAATTACTACTGCTAGTATTATAATCAATATCTACGTTGTTATTATCGATATTTTCATTAAAATGTGTTAATATTATCGTCGTCTACAGCAGATCGCCGCATTCCACATTTACAGACTTACAGTACGTGTGCTGCCACCTATTGGTGATTATCTCGAGAGCTTTATGGATAATAAGGCTTCGTTCAGTTGGTAGTTGGCAATTCCTGCTAACATTCTCTTTACGCATAACAACATGGCTTTGATCAATTGGTGGTTGACAATTCCTGCTACCATTCTCGTTAGGGCCTAACTCGTGCTTGCATTCTCTTTTAAGAATAATAACATGGCTTTGTTCAGTTGCTCATGAGACTCGAGCCGTTACATAGGAAACATTTTTATTTATTGGATTTTACCCCTTGATTGCATACTTTTATAATATATAATGGATATATAACATATACAGTGGACCCCCCGTTTTCGCGGGGGATGCATCCCACACACCCCCACGAATAGGTCAAATCCGTGATTGCTTACAACGCCCCTCTAAAAATGCTTATACCTGTCTACCATGAAGGGTCAAACACCAAAGTATGCCTAAAAATACCAGCCTACATCAAATATACATTAAACTATTACCTTATTACTGTATTAATCTTTGAAATGATACTATTAATATAATTTCCAAGACATCTTAAACATTTTATCATTACATTTATATGTACGTACTGTATGGCTTACAGCTGTAGGTGAAACTAATCCAGTCCCCCCTACGTATTCAGCCACACATTTTCTTTCATACAGTTATAAGCCGTTCCATTTTCTTTTCAGGGGGAACCATTGGTATTTACGTATACAGTATGAAATTCATAAGAGAGAGACAAAAATTTTAAAAACATATGCACATTTTAAAAAATTTAATACTACGTATATTTGTACCTGTCTACCATGAAAGGTCAACACCAAATTACTGTACAGTATGCCTAAAAATACCAGCCTACATCAAATATACATTAAACTGTACCTTATTACTGTATTAATCTTTGAAATGATACTAATTAATATAATTTCCAAGTCATCTTAAACATTTTATCGTTAAATTTATACTTACATACTGTATGGCTTACAGCTGTAGGTTAAAATAATCCAGTCCCCTACGTATTCAGTCACACATTTTCTTTCATACAGTTATAAGCCGTCCTGTTTTCTTTTCGGGGAACATTGGTATTTACATATCGTAATTCACAAAAAGAGACAAAAATTCTTTAAAAATTTATGCACATTTTAAAAATTTCATACTTCTGTACTTATATATTAAGATTACTACATACGTAAATCACACGGGTACTCACCAGCGATGAATGTTGATTAAAGATGATGATGATGAATTAGCTGTGCAGTGCGATGAATAATGATGAAGATATGACGCACAGCAAAGCAGAGTTGTTACAACTCATCTGAGGGTGCCTCTTCACCTTCAGGAGGCACTTCTTCAGTTGATTTGGGAGGCACGACTTCAGGCGGTTGGGGAGGCATTTCTTCAGGCGATTCGAGAGGCACTACTTCAGGCGACTGGGGAGGCACTTCTTCGGGTGATTTGGGAGGCTTTGGAGGGGCCTTCTTCATCCGTTTGATGAACATGGTGATAGGTAGCTGCTGTCGCTGCTTTTTCATGGTGGTGAGGGTTTAATTATAGGGCTCCCATGCTGAATCAAGCATGTTTGAAAACTTTAAGGAGCGTTCCATAAAAGGATCCCATGTTGAAACATACTCCTGCAGATCCTGAATCATTCTCTTCATGTCGGACAGACGTTCCAAAGTCAGGCCGCTCTCCTCTTCCTCCTGCTCCTCCCCTGAACCTGGAGTATCTTCTTCCTCACTGGCAGACTTCGTCAGCTCTTCCAAATCCTGGTCTGTCAGGGGGTCAGAGTGAGCATCAATAAGGGTGCCAATTTCATCCTCGGTGATGTCCTTGAAGCCTTCCCCACCTAGAATCCTCGCCAACTGGACAGCCTTATTAATGGCCGAATGCTGAATTTGTTGAGGAGAGAAGCCCCTGTAATCATGAACACACTCCGGCCACAACTTGTTCCAGCATGCGTTCAGGGTCTCCTTCTTCATGTCATTCAGTGATTGGCTGATGATGCCCAGACATGTGGCAATCGTGAATTTACGCCAATATTCTTTTAGCGTAAATTCACTGTCACTGTCCATTGCAGTTACAAGGTGCTGGAGGGAGTTCCCGGTATAGAGTGCCTTGAAGGCACGGATCACACCCTGGTCCATAGGCTGGAGGAGAGAGGTGGTGTTGGGAGGGAGGAACTCAAACTGGACTCCCTTGCAAGAAAGATCAAGAGGGTGGCCACCAGCATTATCCATAATCAGCAACACCTTGAACTCCATGCCCAAGTCGTTCAGGTATTGCCTAACTTGAGGGACGAAGCTCTGATGGAACCAGTACTCTGTGAGGACTTTGGTGATCCAGGCCTTAGGGTTATGCATCCAGAACACAGGAAGCAATGCCTTGTTCTTATTCTTGAGGGCCCTGGGGTTTGCAGCCTTGAAAATGAGGCCTGGTTTATGCATGAAACCAGCTGCATTCCCACACATGAGGAGGTTAACCCTATCCTTCTGGGCCTTGAATCCGGGGCTTTAGCTTCGTCCTTCATAAGGTATGTCCGGGAAGGCATCTTCTTCCAGAACAGGCCAGTCTCATCCATATTGAACACCTGTTCTGGATGGTAGCCCTTTTCCTCGATGATCTTCTTGAAGGCTTCCGGATATTTCGTGGCTGCTTCAGTGTCTGCAGATGCAGCTTCCCCATGCAGAGTAACAGACTTTAGGTTGAACCGCTTTTGAAATCTGTGGAACCACCCCTTGCTGGCCTGGAAACCTTGAGGCGCTGATGATGGTCCTGCTTGGGGTTCTTTCCCCTCTTCTTCTTCTGCTGGTTCATCAAAGCCTAGAAATTCCAACCCGCCTTCTTCAACGCCTTCCTCTGCCTGTACCACGTCGTCGCCTTCCTTAGCAGTTGATAACTGCCGGTGGAGTTGTCGTGCTTTCTCAGGAATGATGTTGGAGTCGAGGGGCACGTTTTTCTTCCAGCAGTCCTTTATCCAGATTGCCAGAGCAGATTCCATTTTCATGATTGTTTTATCCCGCACTGTTGCAACTGTCTTTGCACTACCGAAGTAGCTCATACTCACAGCCTTGCGTATCTCTGCCTCTTTCTTCTTGATATATCTCACTCTGCTCTCATTTACACTGAAATGGCGACCAACCGCGGCAAAACTTTTGCCCTCCTTTAACATGTCAAGAAGTTTCACCTTCTCCTCGAGTTTCATAACAGATTTCTTTCTTTTAAACTCTTTGCCAGAAGGCTTTGAAGGAGCAGGGCGTTTTTTAGCAGGCATTTTAGGGTCGAATACCGCCGATTCACAGAGTTCTTCGCTGGTTGAGCGGGTTCCGTTCTCAGCTACCACTCTGATGGTCACGAGTTCGAATCTCCAACCAGCCAGTGAAGAACAAGAGAAATTTGTTTCTGGTGATAGAAATTCATTTCTTGCTATAATGTGGTTCGGATCCCACAATAAGCTGTAGGTCCCGTTGCTAGGTAACCAATTGGTTCTTAGCCACGTAAAAATAAATCTAATCCTTCGGGCCAGCCCTAGGAGAGCTGTTAATCGGCTCAGTGGTCTGGTTAAACTAAGATATACTTAACCGCCGATTCACAAAGATAAAAAAATCGAAACGGACAGATGCACGGTTTCACACGGTAAGATGCTGTGAACTATACGCACAATCTGAAGATGATGCCGTGGAGCGTCCTCCCAGAATTCCTTGTTCGCGAGTTGGTTGTGAATGTTCAGCCAATCAGCGCCAAGTGAACAGCCAATGAGCGCCAAGGAAAATGAATGGTGCTTCTGGATTGGCTGCTTTGCAGATGACAGCCAATAGTGCTTCGAGTATCACTGATCCTAGGTACACAGTGTCTAGCATCGCGATTTCTTTGTATTTGCAGAGAGGTGGCTTGGGTGAAGCAGTTTTAAGAAAAAGAAATATATATTTTTGAAATTTTGCTGTGTTTACGTTAATATATTACAGTACTGTAATATTTGAAAATTAGTAAATCATTTTTAACTTACAAAATGTACTTACAGCAGTCATTACAGTAATATATACTTTACATACATGAAAATGCTACGTACCGCAGATGTAAACATACGTACCCTGCAGTATTCCTGTTGTCTTACGTATTTTAGATATGTTCTACGTACTACCCATAGTACTGTACTATACTATGTATCATCCTAAAACACTTTTTGTATGTAATATTTAAAAATCATCTTACAACAAAACATTTTATAAAATGTACGTACTGTATGCTCAGAAGGTCCGTGTTAGTATATGTACGCGCAACCAATAGTACCATGCATATACCATAGCGGGAAATTTCGGCAAATGACCCAATATACAACCCGTTTTACTGCTATCTTACAACAAAACATTTTATAAAATGTACGTACTGTATGCGCAGAAGATCCGTGTTAGTATATGTACGCGCAACCAGTACAGTAGTACCATGTGTGTACCGTAGCGGCAAATTATCGGCAAATGACCCAATACAGTATACAGTAGTGTAATCCATTTTATTGCTACTGTATCTCACGTTTGTGTTTTGCATGTACAGTACCATGGCCTAAAAATATTTTTTGAAATCGTGCATTAAGATGTCCTCTGAATGCTCTGCTTCTTCTAAGGCCTCTGGCCAATAGCCTACAATTACTGTAATGACTGATGAGAAGAAAGTACTGTAGACATGATTGTTTTGTTAAGAGGGCAAAAGTCACGGAGAAGTAGCAGACCATTACAGCATGACATTAATTGCGGTCGCCCACATTGAGCATGAACAAGGTAAAATACTCATGCAGCCCTACTGTACCACCTTCGTTGCCATGTTCAAATACCTTAACATGACAGCGCTTCCCGTCATTCATCGTACTGCACAACTAATTCATCATCATCATCATCTACAGCATACTGAAATCAACATTCATCACCAGTTACTACCCATATGATTTAACTTTACAGTACAGTACAGTACTGTATTATTTATTATTATTAAGGTACCCAGTGTAGTACTGTATACATAATATTATTATTTAATTTCTATTACTATTATATATAAAGTACTGTAGTACAGTATTACAGTATTATTGATTTACATGATTTTTTAATGTTATTATACAATAAATATGAAAATACAGAATACTATTGCTATATACATATTATTATTTAATTTCTATTACTATTATATGTAAGTATACAGTATTAGTATTATTGATTTACATGATTTTTAATGTTATTATACAATAAATATGAAAAATACAGAATACTATTGCTATATACATAATATTATTATTTAATTTCTATTACTATTATGTACAGTACTGTAGTACAGTATTATTATTGATTTACATGATTTTTAATGTTATTATACAATAAATATGAAAATACATAATACTATTGCTATACTGAAAAAGACAAAAAAATCTGCATCCATGAATATGGAGTTTCCATAAATATTTTTATAGATATGTTCCATGGAAAACCCGCGAATCGTGAGTTTCCAATGAAAATTTTTTAGATAGGTTCCATAGAAAAACTCGCGAGTGGGTGAGTCCGCGAACCTTGAGCACGCGAATACGGGGGGTCCACTGTATTACCGTAGGTAACATCTTTATTAATGTTTTTGTTGATTCTGCCGGTAAGAAACAATGTTTACAAATGAATGTGTTGCAATCTATTGGTAAACCTATGAGGTAGCTTTCAGCAGCAGACGAAACATTCGATCGTAGTAAATGGCTCATTGTATAATACATATTTTGATAAATATAAATATGGTAAATAACTTCTTTATTAATGTTTTTGTTGATTCTGTTGGTAAGAAACAATATGCATATGATAACCTAATACTGTACTAACAGTTTTTACTTACCAAAATCATATGAGCATAGGCTAGGAAACTTTTTTTTTTTTCCTCAATGTCCTGCTGAAATTGGGGTGCGTCCTATGCAGACATGCGTCTTATAAGCCATCAAATACGGTAATTTGTTATTACATTTGATTTATTTGCAAAAAATAGAAATACAAAATACATTACAAAGATATGAATCTTTTACCATTTTCAAAAGACACAAACACACTGAATGCTGCTGAAAGCTGAGCATCTCTCGGATATGGAGCGCTGCGGTAGCGGGAAAAAGTATCGTCTGTGTATTTCGACGTATTTTAGCAAAATATAAAATTAAATATTATTATATATTATTATATTGTTGTAGCCGTGGTAAAGTCGGTCGGTTGTAAGTCGCATAGGTCGTAAGTCGATGACTACCAGTAATACTTCGATCTTACACGATTTGAGTTGCGCAAATTCACACACACATGAACTTTTCACCGGAGCCTAACTAATGGGCATATGCGATTTTTTCACAGACACGAAATTCTCGAGAAACCCTGCAGAAGTGGTTATGTTTAATTTTTGAAGTAATTTACAAGTTTTCATGCTTTTATGTGTAAAATCTGTATGAAAAATGCATTTCATGCTTTGTGTAAAATCTATGGAAAATGCATTTCATGCTTTTGTGTAAAATCTGTATGAAAAATGCATTTCATGCTTTTATGTATAAAATCTGTATGAAAAATGCATTTCATGCTTTCATGTGTAAAATCTGTATGAAAAATGCATGTCATGCTTTCATGTGTAAAATCTGTATGAAAAATGTATTATTTTTATTTTTGTACATGCATAAATATGATGCAAAGGTAATTTCAGCACATTCAGTTAGTGTACTTTTACAAGATGTGATACCCATTTGCAAAGTTACTGCAATTTTCAAAGGTGATACCCCTGCAGAAAATGCTTGTTTAATGTTTGAAGTACATTTATAAGTTTTCATGCTTTTAACTGTAAAATTGATATGGAAATTTTATATTTATATTTTTGTACATAAATATCATACAAGTATTATGTCCATTCGCAAAGTCTTTGTCACAAGGACTTTACATGACCTTGAGATGAGGTTGTTCAGTCGCGCCCATGTGATCAAATGAATTCGTTAATGTAATATCATAGATGTAACCAAGAGTTGTATATGTGTCATTCTTTGAAAATTACTCTGTTAACCTTGGAGAAAAGTGCTGGTGCTATCTGTATGTGCATGTAATTACAGCACTTTCAGTTGGTGTGGTTTTACAAGATGTGATACCCTTAGTTACTACACTTTTCAAAGATGATACCCCTGCAGAAATTAATTTTTAAGTACTTTATTATTTTATAAGTTTTTGTGTTTTTAGGTGTAAAATCAGAATGGAAAATTTGTATTTATATATTTGCACATGAATACGATACAAAAGCAGTACAGTTACTTTATTACAGTATATGTATCTCTCTCTCTCTCTCTCTCTCTCTCTCTCTCTCTCTCTCTCTCTCTCTCTCTCTCTCTCTCTCTCTCTCTCTCTCTCTCTCTCTCTCTCTCAGCTAGTGCTCAAACATATTTTTACAACTTATTATTTCTCTGTACGTCATTACCTGTCCCGTATATAATTTTATATTGATTGAATTTTACCTGTAATGTACATAATGTTCTACGAACATTATGTACATGTTTTCGTTATTTGAATTGTACCTTGTTATGACAGTGATGCATGAATTTTACCTAGGGACGCAAAGAAAACGGCTTTTACTCTAAGTGAAAAAGAAAATGGCATCCCATGAATTAGGGAAACATTAGTATACGTACACATCTACTGTAAATGCGCTATTGTGAAACTGTGCAGTACTCAATTTTTATGTCAACCATTTATTTCTTTTTTAAGGGTAATAAGCTAAATTTTAAATAAAATTACACTAACTTTAGTTCATTTAAAAGTTAACTTAATACTTTGGGAGCATGATTAGGATCATATTTAGTACTTAAACCCAAGAAATAAACATTTATTGGCATTTTTAAAGACCATGCCAAACTTATGCAAAAATTCACCTTGCGCGAGGGGCTCAGAACCCAACTTCACGTAAGTTGTGTGGGTATAACTGTGTGTGTGTGTGTGTATATATATATATATATATATATATATATATATATATATATATATATATATATATATATATATATATATATATATATATATATATATATATATATATATATATATATATATATATATATATATATATATATATATATATTATATATATTATATATATAGGGTGTTTCAAAATTAGTCCCCCTCTACAGCATAAACTAATATTGATATGGA